>NC_056729.1:1944903847-1945209732 GCF_019279795.1 Protopterus annectens | reverse complement strand
TCTTGCCTCCACAGGCTCGCAGTCAGCATCACTGATATCAGCATCAGAAACCCCCTCAGCATGCAGCTGTCCCAACCCCCTACTTTGGGACCCCAGGCATGGGAGCCACAAGACCTCCCTTTGAAGGGTACCTTTTCTCTGGAGTCCTCAGTAGATCCCACAGCGGAGCGACCCCAGAAGAAATGGTGCAATAGGCAGCACCTTGATTCCCCTGAGGAATCTATCACTGAAGACACCAATTGTGATGAGGGAGAAAGGTCTCCACAGTTTCCCCAGAGGACATCTCATTCGGAGAAATTCTCAAAATCCTCAAGCAGTGGAGAGACTGGAAGTCCTCTAACCCTTCTTCTCAGGAATCGGTGTTCTTGCAGGCCTTCCATGCCCAGCCATCTACTTCCTGGGTGACCCCACCTGCAGATGAGCTTGTTAAGCTGATCGTGCAGTGTGCCTGGAAGGTCCCGGACAATGTAGAACCTGTCCCTTAGAGGCCAGACAAAATTCTGTCCACATCTGAAGACCAGCCCCTCTGTTCCAAGCAGTTGACGGTTGAATCTATGGTCGTGGCAGTGGTCACCAAGATGGAACTGGAAGAAGATAGTTTCACTGTCCATCTTCTGAACAGGGAGTATCTGGCCATGGACAGATTAGGGAAGTGGACCTATGCTTCAGCGACCTTTGCCATACGGTTGCTGAACAATTTGGCATACTTCACTTGCCTCCAAAGAGACCTAATCTCTGAAATGTCTGCCTCATTGGCGGGGGTACTGATTGATGAGGTGTGTGACACTGTCACCTCACTGCTAGCTACCCTTGAATCTATCTCATACTCCTCGATGCATTTGATATCTCACACCACCAAGGGGGCAACTCGAGCTGCCACATCAGGCATTGTCATGAGATGTAATGCTTGGATGCAGTTGTGTGATTTCGCAGACCCCTTTAAATCTTCCTTTGTCAACACACCTGTCGAGGAATCTGCACTTTTTGGTCCCAAAGTACGAGACACACTAGCACAAAGTGAGAAAGTTGGAAAGACCTTGTTTGCTGTGGTCATACACCTTTCCAGCCCCCAGAGGTCCTACTCCAGGAACCAGAAGGGAGGAAAAATGTGGTTCAAAAAATCCCAAGGATCTTTTCGTGAGACTCGTGGTGAGCAATCCTCCTGGGGCAGAGGGGGCAACTCATCTGGGAAACACCCTTTTCTGGATAGAGGGGGTCTGCATAACCAGGGTGCTAGAGATTCCTTCTCTGGCAGACCCTACCAGTGCTCCTCAGCAGTGGCCCGATTGCTTTCTTATGGAAACAGTCTGGGGTTGTTTTTCTCTGCAACTACCAGCCTAGCAACTTATTACTACTGATGTTTGGGTGCAGAGAATAATATCCAGAGGCTACCAGATACCATTTGATTTAAACTCCAGACCTATCAAATGAATCCCCGATGTGCTACCTAATCAGAGGAAGTAGCAGCCTTAGAAATAGAAATGTTGCTAAGAAAAAGAGTTATCCAACCAGTGCCACCAGACCAGAGAGGATCCAGGTATTACTTGAGGTTCTTTTTAGTGCCAAAAAAGACAGCGGAATGGAGACTGATCCTGGATCTCAGCCTGTTGAACAAATTTATCAAACCTCAAAAATTCTGGATGGTCATGGTGCAGTCCATTCTTTCCTTCCTAGGGATGGACAACTGGATGTGCTCTATAAACCTCCAGAATGGGTATTACCACATAAAGATGGATCACTGCTCCCAGAGGTTTCTCCACTTCTGGCTGGGAGCCAGTCACTATCAGTTCAGAACACTGCCATTCGGTTTCTTGACAGCCCACCGAGTGTTCACCAAATGTATGGCAATTGTAGTACCTCATCTTCGACTACAAGGATTCCAGGTGTTTCCGTATCCAGATGATTGACTCCTTACTCCGACCAGGAATCTTATAATATGCAGCCTCTCTTACACTCAAGGCCTCACCCTCCACTTGGGGATTACAACCAACAAGAACAAATCTCAAATGTCCCCAAAAAAACACTGGAATTCATTGGAGCAGTCTTTGACACAACGTCCTGTCAAGCTTCCCTCCCTCTTTACAGGCTTTTGAAAATAAGACACCAAATCCAAGCCCTCCTTCCACAGACCTATGTACCAGCACCCCTTGTACTCCAAGTCTTAGGCTCCATGGTGGCTGCCATTACTCTAGTACCACTGGTGAGGCTGCACATGAGAATACTACAGTGGCTCCTTTTCTGCACAATGGTCAATCTTAACTCACCCACTTGACCACATTATATGCCTTACAAACCATTGCAAGAAAGAAATGCTATGGTGGATGAAGTCACAAGTGAATCTTTGGTTTCGACCATTCTGTCTCCCTCAGCCCACGGCCACAGTGACCATGGATGCTTTCCTGTTAGGGTGGGGGGGCATTTCCAGGAAAAGATGGTCCAAGGCACCTGGTCTCCCATGGAGGACAATTTGCACATAAATGTCCAGGAACTAAGGGCAGTTCTCTTAGCTTTGCAAGTGTTCCATGCATCCCTACCTTCTGGGACCATTGCAATTCAGTTAGACAACATGTCAGTCATCTGGTATATCAACAAGCAAGGTGGAAACAGGTCTTTCCTCCTGTGTCGGGAAGCCATGAGGATTTGGCACTGGGTGATTGCTTCCAACTGCTTTCTTATAGCAATGCACATTCCCGGGAAATCCAACCATAATGCAGACAATCTGAGCAGGAACATCTTGATGCCTCAAAAGTGTTCCTTCAATCCTGTAATAGCAGATCAGATTTTCTGCCACTGTGGCAAGCCTTGCTGTGATCTGTTTGCTTCTCCCTAAACAACAAATGCAGAATATACTTTTCCCTGATCCCCCCTCAGGGGGAACCCTAAAGGATGCTCTAATGTACGATTGGCCCCCAGGTCTACTGTATGTCTTTCCTCCATTTCCCCTCATCCCAAAATTCCTCCAGAAAGCTCAAAGGTTGAGAAGCAAAGTAATCCTCATTGCCCCTTATTGGCCCCATCAAGTCTGGTTCCCATTCCTATGACCTCATCTGATTCACAGCCTGTAGATCCCAAATCATTCCCAAGGTCTGTTATCTCATCCTTAGGGACTGATTCATCAAAATCGCCACAGCCTCAAGCTCACCGCTTGGTTCCTCCACTTCCAGGGATTGCCAGGCTGCCTGATATCTCATCTCCTGTTCGTAAAATTTTCTGGCTTCACACAAACCTTCCACCAGGAAAGTTTATTCTAGTAAATGGACTAGGTTCAATTTGGGCCAAAGATCAGAACTTAGATCATTTCTCTATGCCTATTCAAAAGATCCTACAATACCTGATGACTTTTCTACATGCAGGAGCCTCAGCATCAACAATCACTGTACATTTAGCAGCTATCGCCAATTTTCATAATGGATCTGATAATTCTTTGGTTATGTCACACCGCCTGTGCAAGACCTTTTTGAAAGGAGTATTACACGTTAAACCTCTGATCAAGCCCCCCATAGAACCCTGGGACTTAACCTTGGTGGTCCAATCTCTCACAGGCCCTCCTTTCGAGCCTTTTGATTCATGTGATATAGTTTTGTCATGGAAGACCCTACTTCTAGTAGCACTTACTTGTCAAGAGTCCTTACTTGATCTTCCACACAGATAGGGTGTCCCTTCGTACCGATCCTTCTTTCTTGCCCAAGGTCATTTCTGGATTTTCCATTAACCAATCTATTGACCTGCCAGTTTTCTTCCCTCAACATTCTAACAGAGGGGAGTACATTTTGCATACACTTGATGTGCATCAGCAGCTTCATTGCTATTTGGACAGGACTAAATCTTTCTGGAAAACAGATCAATTGTTTGTGGCCTTTGCAGGACCCAGATTGAGTAAACCTGTCTCCAAAGCGACTCTACCCTCCTGGCTTAGAAACATCATTACCTTTATCTACCAACAGAATAAGCTATTCTTGCCTTCCAGAATAAAGGCTCATTCTACCAGATCAATGGCTACTTCTGTAGCTTTTCATTCCAGAGCCTCTGTGGATGATATCTGCACAGCAGCCACTTGGGCAAGATCTCATACCTTTATCTCTCATTTCAAATTGGATTTGGCCACCAGGGGCAAGCATCTTTTGGTTCTATGGTGTTCAGGAATATCCTTCTTAGGGCCACCCAGGACTCAAGTAGTTGGGGACTTGGTCCTAACAGTAAGGAATGAATAAAGATTTACAACATCAGATAAAGAAGTTATGTCTTACCATAACATTCCATCTGTGTTATAGATCATTACTTTCCCCTCTCTTTGCCCATGCCTGGACTCCTGGTGGACTTTAGGAACTCCTGGTTAGAGTATTTGCTCAGACAGACCCTCCAACAGTATTTTCTCTTACTATCTCTATTATATAGGGGCGAGCAAACTCAATCTGGAGTAACTATGAGAGGGGAATTATGGGTAGGTCTTAGCTGAGAGTTTTTGGCTGGCATGAGCTTGGAAAAGGCCGTGTCGGGCCCGAGGATGGAACGAAAGTCCTATCAGTAGTGAATGAATAAAGATCTACAACACAAATGGAATGTTATGGTAAGACATAACTTCTTTTTTGGATCCTAAGAACTATATGAGTTTTTGGAGTGACAGACATGATCTGTACAAGCACTATGCTCATTACTAGACTAAGATCTTTTGTAAGAAGACAGTGGCTTATCATCTGGACATGCCTTACTGGGTCATAAGCAGCCTGTACAGGCAAGCTTGCTTCATTACCAAAATGATTAATCATCGTATCACTGGGTATGACTGCCTAGTATTTGACAAGGTAGCCTTCATAAAATTAACTTTTCATCCTATGAATGTTTGGACATTTCTGAGATCTCTGTTAATTGTGGCCCAAACAACTTGACTGTGAACTGCAACTAATAAGCTTGAACCATGCCCCTCTAGATTGATCATGGCTATTCTGGAAGTATAGCATATATTTATGTATTAGATGGCCATATTCTCTTTGAGGACAGAGATTTTTTCAACATTATTAAAGGTGGGTCTTCTCCATGGGCAACAAAACAATTAGACATGTAAGGGTACATGCCTAAGCTATAAAATACCGTGCACTGGTGACAGGCCCCATAGTTTACCCTAATCAAAGTTGATGCTTTTTTCATTTTAATGTTTATTCCATTTTTACTGTACTGTATCAGCTGAGGCTACAGTTTTTAATTTCTAGCCATTCTAGTTGGCCTGTTCCATGACCTAAACAGTGAATCTCAAAGATACAAAAGTTCTGTAAGTTTCTAAGACTCATTGAATTAATTGCATAGATTGCACTGAGTGGGAAATGCTATGACATTCTGAATGCTGTGCTGGGAGTATGTGTTTGGTAGTATAAGGAATGGCCTAGTTTGCAGCAGGTAAGTGTTTTTATTTTTTACCCTGGCATTCAGCAAGATGTCACAGCTTCCAAATGCCTAATTTGACCTTATATTGTTTCCCTTACCTTCATAATATGTTTGATTTCTAGTAAAGTATTGAGGGTTACAGTTAGTCAATAATGCAAGGCAATGTTTCACAGCTATTTTTCTGAAAATGACTATTGATGTAAAACCTGATGTTCTATTAACTTTTAAATAAGAGTAATTTCTAAAAATTTTCCATGGATTTGAGTTTTTATCCTCCCTTATTTTTGGACTTGCTTCTTATGCTTGAGCAAGGAAGTTGAAACGTTTGCTGGATATTCATGCATGTCAGCTGTCTTGGATGTTATTCTCTCATTTTTTATCCGTTTCTCAGAAATATTGTGTTGGCACAAAAACTTATGGCAGACATTTGAGTTTCAGACTTTATATAATTTGAGAAATGCATGGTGAAGCAGAACCTGCTAATTAATATAAGGAACATGAATTTATAATGTTACTCTATAGTCTTTATTTTATTTTAATGTAATTTAGTTTATAAGAGTCTGCCATCTAAGATGTACACAAAGTAATTATAATTGCTGGGGTTGTCTGTGGATGAAAATGACTGCTGTTTGCTCACTATTCTTGCTTTGCAGGACTAATGTGATTTGTGTGAAGCAAATTGGAATACATAAATGTGAGGCTAATATTTATATGTTTACATATGTTGCATGACCATCATTCTAATTGCAATCAGTCATCTGATGTGTTCACTGAAGTAGCTATAACAGCTGGTTGGGGCTGTAGGCAGTCTGTGGGTGAAAATAACTTGACATTTGCACAGATTTTACAGTTACTGACATGGCTTTGCAGGGCTATGTATATCTGTGTAAGATGAAATACTCTTCTGTGTTTGTGTGAAACAAACTTGAAGTGCATTACTATGACTTGAAGTTTTATATTTTTTGTACCGCAACCATATAATTGAGGTATATAAAGATTATATAGTAGCTGTTATTAGTAGATATGGAGGCACTTAGTGGAGAGACTTAACCTTTAATGCAATGTCAGTAACACAACCGGTAGCACACTCATATTTGGTGCTAGAAGAATAGAAGGGTATAGGTTCTATTCAAACTCCAGGTGATTGAAATGCTGTCAGTGCAGTGCAGCAATGAGGTGGGGGATGGGGGTGCTGCACTCCTAATTGTGTGATTCTTTGGATAAGATATTAAACTGAGGTTCAATCTGTTTGAGTTGGTGGTAGCTGTGATAGGTATAAAACATCTCACAGCACCTATTGAAAAGAGTAGTGGAAGTTTCCTAATGCTCTGGCCAAATTACTCTCTCTCTCTCTCTCTCTATATATATATATATATATATATATATATATATATATATATATATATATATATATATGGGTCTACTTCAGTAGACCCAAATCCCACTTACCCGACTTTTAAAATACCGAGACAACAAAGCCGAAAAACCATAATACTGATGTCCCGGAACACTGACATTTCACTCCAGGTAAGTAACTGGTTGGCCACTATGGTGAACATTGTTCCTTTTCCCCACCATAGTATGATCTCGAAGTTGGTATATTTAGTTAGGGGAGAGGGGGTGTGGGGGCTGTGGGGCACAACCCCCCACATGGGTGGGTTTAGTCTGCTTCAGTTTTAATATGTTTTTTTTTTTCACTAAATATTTTTTTTATTATTTCAAATAAGATGTCTTAAACATTACATGAAATAAAGATAAATAACATATTTACAATTCTAAAACATTAACTTCAAACCATTATATAACTATTTACATTGGTGTCTATGCAAATAACATTGAAATTCTATATTATATAAAGTTAGAAACATAAGATGATATATCTTTTTTGATCTTTTTGAGTATTTCCAGTACTTTCATCCAAGAGTAATAGTAAGAAGTAGATCTTTTAGTTCTGTTCTTCACTGTTAATATTTCCATGTGAGCAACTGTTGTTGTTAAATTCTCAAATTCCTTGATGTAGGAAGCCTCATTTTTCCAGTGTATAGTTATGATTTTACGTGAAATTGCCAATAGTGACCATAGGATTTTAGTGTCTTTTTTGGTACACAGTTTGGAATAGGAGAGTTGAATGAAATTAAAGACTTTGTTAATTGAAAATTATCATTATAAACAGTCTGAAAAAAAATAGTTAATGGATTTCCAGTACATATTGAGACACATACATTCATAAAAAAACATGCTGCCAATATACTTTTATCTTGGTATGGCATCTCCAACATTGATCTTCAATAGAATACATTTTGGCTAACCTATGTGGTGTATAGAAACTTCTGTGTAGATATCTCCAAGTGAATAATTGCCAGTATTTTGATAATGTAGAAAATTTGGAAGATTTTAGAATATTACTTTTTTATTCTTCAATTGGAGAATGGTTGTTTATTAAAGTATAATAATCCCAGTATGATTTTCATGATAGTTTTTTGTTTTTTTTAACAATTTTATAGATATTAGACAAATAACTTGTACCCTGATAAGGCTGTTTTGTGATAAGAATAAGGTATTCAATGAGTTTTGGAGCTTCATGTCTAACTGAAGGTTGCATTTGTTCTATTTTATTTATAAGAAAATGCCTTAGATTTTGTAAAAACAACCAATTGTCTTTATTTATATTATAATTATAAATTATCTGTTCCTTTGTTAGAATTTTCCCTTTCTCTATAAGTTGATGCCAAAAGAGTAATGTTTCTTCTTTAAGTATATTTATTTTAGATATTTGGAATGTATCTAGAATATTTGGTGTAAAAGCTATAGAGAAAATAAGAAAAATCCAAGAATTAATATTTCGTATTTTGTTTATATATGTTTTGAACACTGAAAGTGTAGAGCTTATATAGTTTGATGGCAATTTATTAATATTATTCCTTTTCCCTAAAAAATAATATTTTAACATCCATATAAGGGGTGATGGTATTACTGTTAAGTTGTCTTGTATGTGATTATAATTGATTTCTATGTAAATCTGCTCATGGGCTTGTTTCCATATAGGTGTGTATGAATTATATAACCATAGTGTTATGTTTTTAATAACAGATGAGGTAATATATAAATCAATATCCAGTAAATTAATTCCACCATCTTCCCAATCTGGCAAATGTTTATTTAAGGCCATACGGGGTTTATTTGGAAACCATAGAAAATTTAAAATTAGTTTATTGTATCTTTGAATAATATATTGGGGAGGTGGCAATGAAAAATTTTGTATTAAGTATAATATTTTGGGAAATATGATTATTTTAATAAGATATAATCTGTCTGCTGTTGAAAAGATATATTTATTCCAGTAACCAATTGTTTGTTCTATTTTGTCTAGTATTTTATTATAGTTAAATATTAGAGAATCTGTTAATTAATTGAGTAGATGTAGTCCCAGATATAATAATTTACTTTCTGTTACTATATATTTGGAAAATCTTTTGTTTATATTATTATTTTTGTTTACAATTACAGGGCATAATTTTAGTTTTGTTTTCATTAAATTTTAAGCCTGAAATATTTTGAAATTTATTCATGGAGTTAAATAGAGCATTCAAAGACTCATTTGCATCTGAGAGAATTAATAGTATGTCATCAGCAAAGAGTTGGATTTTAAGGTTTAAGATTTTATTAATACAAATGCCCTTTATGTTATTGTTTGATCTGATTTGATTTGCAAAGGGTTCTATGAATAATGCAAATAACAATGGTGATAAAGGGCCTGATCTATGTGATCCTAGTTTGACATATGCAGTAGATTTTTCATATAGTATTTGGATAAGATTATTAAAATTAGAAGGAAAGTTATATTCTTTTAAAACTAGTGAAAGAAAGTTCCAGTTAACCGAGTCAAAAGCTTTATTAATATCTAATGAGATTACATTTAAATCTAGGACTTTATGTTTGCTATAATCTATTAATGTTAGTATTCTTTTAATATTATTCCTTTAATAAAACCTGTTTGATCTTTGTGAATTAAGAAAGGAAGAAAGTGTTTGATCCTATCTGCGTATATAGCCATAAACATCTTATAGTCTATACTGAGTAATGATATTGGCCTATATGAGGAACACTGCTTCTCATCTTTATCTGGTTCGATAATTGGGGATATCAATGAATATTTCCAAGAGGGTGGTATATTCAAATCTTTATTGGCTATATCTTATACTTTTAATAATAAGGATATGGCTTGATTGGGTATTAATTTATACATTTCTGGTAGCATATTGTCTGGGCCAGGTGCTTTATTTGTCTTGAGCTTTTTAATTTGTGATTTTAATTCTGTCATATTGATTGGTTTGCTTATAATGTCTATTTGTTCTTGTGTTAATTTAATATGAATATTATTTTCTAAGTATTTTTTTATATCCTTAGTAGGTGTATCTTGAGTATTTATGGAATTATAAATGTTAAATTGGAGTCTGAATGCTTCTAAAATATAATTTAGTTCCGTAACTATTTTGTTAGTATTAGGAATAAATATTTCTTCTATTTGCTTAGATTTAATTTTCTATTTGTTAAGTATCTCAGGTGTGCTGAATTAGTAGAGTATGAGTTTATTTTTATCTTTTCTAAATTAATCATAATCTTATGATGTAGCAATTCTGTATATTTCTTATTGATTTGTGTAAGTTCTTGAACTTGAGTAGCATTACCCTGTTGTATTTCCAGTTTCAATTTATCTGCTTTGTTTTGTAAGTCTAGCATATCTTTATTCCATAACTTCCTTTTATTTATGTACCAGGATAATATCTTCCCATATGTAACTGCTTTTAATGAATCCCAAACATTTCTGAAATATCTTCTGTGTAATTTATTTCTAGAAAGTTTTTGATTGTTTCTTCATAAAATTCTTTGAAATCTGTCAATTTTGTGATATAGAAGGGTATCCTAGTAATTGGATTTGAATAAAATGGTGTAAGCTCTATCTCAAAGACTATGGCATTATGATCAGATAAGGGACAATTTATAATTTTGACTTTGTCAATTTTTGTTATTAGGTCATTGGCAACATATATTCTATCAATTTTAGAGTTAGTTTTATATCTATGAGAATAAAATATGAAGATTAGTGAGTCTGGTTCTGCAAATTCATTTATATCTTTTAAATACAATGTATCTATAAATTTTGATAGTGCTTTAGAGATAGGTTGTTTTCTTCTTTTGGATTTAGAATCTGTATCTTTTTCATTCATTATACAGTTGAAGTCTCCTGCCAATATCAGGCTACCCTTAGTTAAATAAATGATCTCTTCAGAATGCTGTTTAACTGTTTTTAATCCTAGTCCTGGGATCCAATATAGATTTACTAACATATAGATTCTCTTATTTAACTCTATTGAAGCTATACAAAACATATCTGATGTATCTTGATGAGTAGTAATTATTTTAGGTGTTATAGTTGAGTTGCGAAGTAGTATAGCTACTCCTCTTTTTTTTGTTTTGTATTGAGAGTTTATTAGTACTGTGTAATTATTAATATTTAAGTTGTTTATATCTCTATCTAATAAGTGTGTCTCTTGTAAAAAGACTATTTGTGGTTTATGTAAGTTTATGTACTTGAATAGGCTTCTCCTTTTATTGCTATTATTTAGACCATTAACATTTATGGATAAACATTTCATTCCCTAGTTTTGAGTTTGTTTTATGCTTGAGTTTATGTAAATATTGTTTATTCTTAGTTCCATCTTGGATACAGAATTCAAAATGTTTTTCTTGTATGATTTTTGCATGTTTCTAAGTGACACCAAAGTGATAGAATAAAAAAAAAAAACAAAGAACTTCCAAACTTGTAATTCTTAACCTTAAAAACCATTCCCTATTGCTATGAGGTAATATACCTCTTTGTTTGGTTAGTGAATCAAACCAAACAAACTTTCTGCCCTCACAAATAATATTTGGATCAGTTTCTCTTATCCTCTTAGTTTTTAAATTAAGATAATTGAATAATATATTAAGATAATCTAATCAGCTAAAATATATACATATATTCTTTACTCATTTTATTGTAATTCAATAATACTTATTTCTAATCAGATTTCAAAAAGGTACAAATATTTAGATTAAGGTAGTATCATTTCAAAATAATTTAGGGTATTAATAAACATCATGTTAAAATCTATAACTGTATATTTCATACATCTGTTGAAAACTATTTACTGACATTACTGTATAATACAATACCATTGTTGTACAATTGTTTTAGACTACTCAAGTCTGAAACCAGTGTTTAAATTAGTATTTGCAAAGTCGTATTGGAATAAAAACATGAATAGTTCTGAAACCACATCATATTTCATGTTTAACATAAACTGAAATGCAATACAATGTACAAGTATATTAATATTTCTTTAGTAGACATTAAATATGTTCCTCTGATTGCATTTTTCAGCTTTTCAAAGACAATCCCCATGGCTGGAGAAGACAAGATCAAAATTTAGACATCTCCCTTATCCAATACACTACTTATAATGTTGTTACTTGATTGGGTGTTTTGTTGTTAACACTTCTATCAACTTTCAGAGGGACTTTGTATAATCAAAATTGACACAGTACAGAGGTAAAACTACAGTGCACTTGACCACATTTTAAAGCAAACATCTATGTATATCACATATTACCTCTTACAGCTTAGACTGACACTTAACCAGTGAGTTTATCTGCTGACAATAAGTGCTGGAGATGTAATTTTGACTTACTTAACACCAGTAATTTAATCTTATGACTGAATAAAAGTTTAGCATTAAACATCCAGAGCTTCTCATTATAGTATTTAAAAAGTATACTGGAGAACATATCAAAATAATTGAAGCTGCTAAGATTTAAACTATTATGTATGAAAATGTTACAGGTTAAAATTCCTAACCCATTTTTCAGTAAACAGACAAAATGTATTTAAACTATGGGGTAACAACTTTATTATGTCAAAAAGGTGTTTAAGAAGCTAACATCAGAGGATAGCTATGGTGATCCTTGCATTGCAAGAGTATTATTTATCCTGGTAATTGCTTTATGACTGTATATAGAAATATTTAATTCAAATAATTAACTGGCATTACGACAATATTTCTAAGAAAAGTTGTTTTACAGTTAATGACTAGATAGAACGCATCATTGAGAGGATACATTTATCAAATGTCAAGTGCTTTAGCTATAATATAAGCAGACCTCCCAACCATCCTGAATTACTCGGTTTTTACCGAGTTTTGGGGTCCAAATAATGGGGTGCCACGATTCCCAAGTGGCACCCCTTCATTTATGATTTTTTTCCAGGTTTTTAAAAATTTCGGTGCTTTTGGAGCTGACGTCATCATGTGTGTGATGACGTCAGCACTCCCAGCCAGTCGGAATTGAGCTGAAGGGCTTTCCCGGCTGGCTGCTTGTTTGAAATCTGTCTGTGGCTTTCCTTTTCTGCTGCATACGTAAGCCGGCATCTGTGAGCTGCTTATTTTTTTTTTTTCCTTTCCTGCTGCTTAGTTAAGCTGACGAGCTGCTTATTTTCCTTCCCATGTGTATCTGCTGCAGTAACGAACGCTGGTACTGAATTTCTGGCCTGTTATGAAGGAAATCACTGGTACTGAAGGCAGGGTACTTCTACAAACTGCTGCACAGATGGACGGACACAGATTAAGAATATGCTTCTAAGGTACTCAGAGAGAGGTGTGTGTGTGTGTGTGTGTGTGTGTGTGTGTGTGTGTGTGTGTGTGTGTGTGTGTGTGTGTGTGTGTGTGTGTGTGTGTGTGTGTGTGTGTGATCGCAATGCAACCACAGCTTCTGTGCATTCTCGGCAACATTCTGTTATTAAGTAACCTGCTGCCGAGAATGCCATACGTAAGTAAAGAAAGGAGCTATATTTCTGAGATGCTAGGAGGAGACCATCTGTATAAACAGGGTCATATAACTTCTTCTTTGATAGTAGCTTTTGGGCTGCAGCTGTGTGGTTGTTTTTTGTAGCATGAATTCAGTATGTGTGCTACTGCAGTTCTTTGAGTTCCTCTTGTTGAAGTTAGCTTTCTTATTTTGTTAGTTACACAGGCTGACTGTAGATTTAAAAGATATAAAACATTAGCTGTGTGTTGTTGTGGTTAAAGGTCTAAGGGTTTGTTTCTGTTTTGCAGTTTTTTTGCCATGAAGATTAACAAACAGTCTGGAATACAGTAATCTTGGTTTCTTTCTTGTAGTCTTGTGAAGTAGGTGAGCTTTGATTTCCTTATATCTGTTCGACATTTTTTTTTTACTTCTTTTAGCTGTCAATTTATGGTTGTCATAGTTCTTTTATAGTGAATCCAGGCTTTGCTTCAATCTCTCGTGAGTTGGCTTGTAGTCTTATTAGTCCATGGTAGCAGGTTAGGTTGACTACTTATTTTTACTCGGTGGAAAGGTACATAATCTATCTACTGAGCTCAATAGTGCCATATTGTAAGAGTAAGACTTTATTGTTTCAATGACACTGTTTGCAAAATCTACCTTCCATTGCCTGCAATAATACAAATTAGCCCTATGCCATTAAAGATCTAATGCTTGGAGAGGTTGACTGTTATTATGATCTAGTTACATATATTGACAACAAATTAAATGTATATTAATTTATAACCAACAAATAGAAATTGTTTTTGTGCAGTGAAATATTTAAGAATGGCCTGGTCTGTGGATTATTTCCCAGAAAATGTTGATATCTATATGCCATTCTTGAACTTGACAGCAGAATTTTAGTGTAGGATTTCACTGAAGGGTTAAAACAAGCACTGATATGCACTTAAGAAGTTCTTAAAACAGTCCAGAATGATCTGTTTCATCTTCATGTGGAGTTCCTTCCAGATTTTATTCAACTAGCTGCATCTCTTGTTAACATAATATATTTTTATTTTCTGAACCTTAAATGTTGCTAGGCTGCAATTGTTTCCTGGGTAACATGAGACAGAAATCCCTCCTTTTTAGTATTATAGATGAAACAGCATACTCAGATTATGCTGGGATAAGTAAACAGATGCATGTAAATTACTTTGTAAGGATTGAATTCACTAAATAATGACAGGCATTTGAATTTCAGCCTTCATATTCTTCAGAAAATAAATGGTAACACAAACTTTTTATTCTAGCAATTTTCTAAGTTTATAAGATCAGTATTTAAAATTTGTCTCTGTTTTGGGGCTGTATTCCCCCATTATTGGCTTTGTCCAGGATTTTTGTGCTAAGAGGTTAAAAGCTATGGTGGTGAGAAGTGAGAACTGAATTCACTAAATGATAGCCATTTAAGTTTCAGTCTTCATGTCTTTCAGGAAGCTGATTTGGCATAGTGGTATGTTCTGACTGTAGTGGTGGCATATTTTGGTTGTCCTTCAGTTTGTGTTTGAAAGTTGATATCCCACAATTCATTTGAGTGGGCGTGGCTACATAATTATGTATGCAAATTTTGCGTTAATCAGCGTACAGATTTGTACCTATTTTTCATGGGCCTTGTCCAGATTTTTGATGTTTTCAGGTTGAGAGGCATGAATATAAGTGTCCCCTCAAATTAATCCCCAATGAATTTACTGCTTACTAAACTTGCAGACTAATATTGGCATCTTTTCATGTAGTCATATTGGAACATGAAAATACAGGTCTGCTGATTAGGAACAATCAGGCTCTCAACTGCTAGACAATACATTTGTCTGCAGAAAGGTTTACGAATTATGGTTGCATTGTCAAGCATTTTTGTTTACACTAACAGTAACATGATATACCCACATACACTAGTATTGTGTCATTCTTGATAATGTAAAAAGCCAGGTAATATTATAAGAAGGGTGAAGCCACAGCCAGGTAATATAATAAGAAGAGTACAGCCGCAGTCATTATTCAGATGAGCAAATGGGAACAGCATGAGCCATCTAAGGATGGATAGCTCATTGAGTACCTGCCACAATGTATGTTCATAATGCATGGTAACTTAGTAATAAATTAGGGTATGGGCTAAGCCTCTCCCTCTTCTACTCAAATTAGATTTAATACAATATGTGTGTAGAACATAGATGCTTCGACAAAGTTCAAAGCTATATGGGATATAAATATTGTATAATTGACACATTGGGTTAAATCCACTGTTGTTATGTTACTTATTATAGTTGTTTATATAATTATTGCTTTTACTTTCTCTATCTAGTGTATTATACTGTTATTTAAATGTTTGATTTGCTAAATGTACATTTAACCTTCTTGTTGCATCCCATTTGTCCACTTGAGGGCATATTTTGGTAGCAGGACATTAGTAGTATTTTGTAGGAGGTGTATTTTTAAAAAATAAAAAAAGCCTGTTCCTATTTTGATTTACTAGTTTTTCTTTCAAATTTTTGTAAATTTGCAGTGATTTTTATTTGCTGATGATATTTCTGCTCTTTAAATTCTGCTGTACAAAACATAGTAAGATAAAACTAAAATAAGAAAAAACTAAATCTCTGGAAAAAACAGCATATATATGTCATCTATCATCAATATGCTAGAACATCAGTAAGCTAGAAAGCTGAAACTGCTATATATATATATCTATGTATATTATATATATATATTTATATTATTATATTTTCCTTAAGGAATTTACTTTTTTAGGTTTCTGTGTTTTTAAATTTGAACCTCCTGATACTTTATTGACTAGAAGAAGAGTAGAAGGAGCAAGGAGTGGCATACACAAATAAACAAACAAGCAATAAGTAACTCAAGTTTGTTTGTATGTTTGTGTGCTGCTGTCCTGTCTAGAGAAAAGGAAAGAAAAAAGTTTTTTGTTTTTTCTTTTCCTTTCCCTTCCCTTATGATGACAAACTCATGTTGAGCACGAGGCACTCTAGAGCAGAGTAGTGTTCACAACTAACAAACTTTTTTTGCATTTAAAACATGCTATGCCTTATTTCTCAAAAAAGAAAACAGGATATCTATCTAAGCTAGTCAGCATCTTTCAACTCAGATGGATGTCTGCCTCAACACACCTGACTTATAGCCTCAAAATATCACTTAAAAGCATTTTTTTCACTGGACTATATCAGTATGTGCATATGGGTCAAAGGCAAAACATCTTTTAAGATTATTTAAAGTAGTCTTATGATACATCCTAACTGAAATACTTCATTTCAAAAGCAACACATTTCCGCCCAACATTAGCGTTTATCCAAACAGGGACACTTTTAACTTATAAAAAGTAATGCTGTCAGGGATGTAACTGATAATAAGTTATATAGCAGCCATTACTATACATATTAAGCAATATAACCATATACTGATTAAAGTATTATAAGTTAATGAAGATTTTATAAAAAGAAGAGAAAAAATAAAAACAACAAAACACAAAGAGAGAAAATAAATAAATAAATAACTATTTGGGAACATTATTATGCATTGATTACTCTGATTAAGAATATGAAAATAATAGATGGATAATAATGAAAAATAGAGTAATGTTTAAATTATGCTTAATATATTGATGTGATTTGAGATAAATGTATTTACATCTATGCTAATTTTGACATTTAAAGTATAATTGAAAGCAATACTTGTTTCGGTTTAACTTGAAGAGAGTAAGAACTTTTCTTTTGTTGTTAGTATTATTATTTAGATTTTTACAGAATATAACATATGTAAGATTATTTGTCCTTTAGTTTTTTTTTTCTTTTGCTCAACAGTTTTCCAATTATTTACTTCAGCATTTCTTTTCGGTGTACTTATTGTCCAGTCCATAGATTCTTTATGTGTTAGGATGTTGTTGTTGGTAAGGTATTTTATTGCTGAATCTACTCTTTCAAAGATTTTTATTCCATTTGGTAGAAAAACTCTCAGTCTTGCTGGGAATAAAAGATGGACTTTCAGTTGCTTTTTCTTCAAGGTTTTTATTATTGGTAGAAATTCTTTTCTTTTTGAAACCACCTTTGTAGAATAATCATTGTCAAATATTATTAATTAATCATTGTATTTGATGGGAGAATTTGCCCAAGCATTTCTTAATATAAGATCTCTATCTTGTGTAGAAAAAAGTCTCACAATTATCGATCTCAGCTTGTTCATACCCGGAGAAGAAGCATTTCCAGAAGCTGCTAGTGATTTATGTGTCCGTTCTATACCATATGAAAGAGCTTCAGGTATTTTTGTTACATCTGGTATCCAGGTGGTAAGAAAGTTTATCATATTGTCCCCTACAGATTTTTCTGGTAGACCATATATTCTAATATTATTTCTTCTTGTTCGATTTTCCATATCATCAAGCTTTTCTAGTAAATATGTGTTCTGTTGAAGTAAGACTTCAGTTTGTTGTTCTTCTATTTGGACTCTAGTGTCAATGTCACTTAATGACTGTTCAATAAGTGATATCTGTCCTTTCTGCTGTGTAAACATTTCTTGAAGCTGTTCCAGTTGTTGTGAGCACTTTTCTTTAAAAGTATCTATTTTATTGTCCATCTTGTCGATTTTTATTGTAAGTTCCTGTATATTTGTAATGAGAGACTGCAGGTCTTTTTTGAGAGAAGAGTCTTGTGCTGTATTCCTTAGATGACTCATGCTGTAAAGCTGATATTGGTGCTGATTTTCCAGTAATTAATTTGATAGGAATTATTCAAGTTCTGACAATAACATTTTTCTTATTGATGCTCAGAGTTATTAGAAATAAGTTAGTAATAAAAATTTCTTCAAATTAAATATTATTTTGTAAAATTCCTGTCAGGAATTGTATTGAGGTAAGAGAGCTGAAATGAAGTGCAGCTATCAGTACAGCATCCTAGCCACGCCCCCAGTTATAATATGTTTTTAAGGTCGGTCAAGCGGTTACTTACCTGGAGTGAAATGTCAGTGTTCTAGGGTTGGTTTTCTGACTTGAGTTTGTCGTCTCAGTTATTTAACAGTTGGTTATGGTATTTCAGGTTTGTGAAGTAGACCCATATATATATATATATATATATATATATATATATATACATATATATGTACACCATCTCTACTTTCCCCTGAAAAGATGACACTTACTTAGTGGGTCAGCAAGAATAAATAAATAAACTCTGCTCTTGTTTGATCATGATCAATCAGCATTCACTAATCTAATTTGACATGCCAGAAGTAGTGTCACACAATGTACTACATTTGCTGAAATCAGGATAAAAATAGTATTGTATGCTTGTATATGTTTGGGTGGTTGCAGTGCATGTAAGAGTAACAGGAGGGCTGTATGTTCTTTCACATTCTATCACAAACGTCAGTATGTCATATAAATGGCTGTCTCTGCTAGTTTGCATATGGCAGTGGCTGCTGATCCTTACTATGGTACAAGGAATAGTGCTGTCATCTGATAGCACTCAGTTCTGACTCACTTCTAGACTGTGGCTTCTTCTGAGGAGTTTGAATACCATCTCTCTCTTTGCAGGTTTATCCATGGGTGCTGTTTCCTTTAACACCCTAGAGATGTAATGCAGGTGAACTGACATTCCTTCAGATTCCCTGTAAGAAAACTTGCAACATGTGTATGTGTGTGTGTGTGTGTGTGTGTGTGTGTGTGTGTGTGGGCATGTTTAAAATAATATCACCTTTTTTATCTGCAGGTCTGTGGGTGCACTTAACATTGATGGGCATATACATATTCATATTCATACTTCTTTGGGGCAGTAATAAAAAAAGAACAGTTAGAAAGTCATTAGCTTACAAAAATAAGGCCCAAAATACATCACAGAAGCACTAGCCATTCTACGTTTATGGGGACCTAATGGCTTCCACACCTCAAGTTATACAAGTTGTTTTTTAGACAGACTTAGTAGTTGCCTAACCTGAACCACATCCATGCTTAGAGACATTTACAAAAGTCTGGGGTAGCTTGTTTGGGTTTCTGGGGATGGTGTGGTCATTATTTTTGTAAAGTACTACCTGCTAGATAATGAAAGCTGGTGATGGAATGCAGACCTCCAGGAAGTTATCAACAGAAAAAGTAGTGCTAGAAGTAGTAGGAGATAGGAAGGGCAGTCCAAGCTAAGAAGGAATACAGGATGATTATCAAAGAGGCTAAGAGAGCAGTCTCAGTAACAAAGAACAAGGCACCCTACCATCTTTTGGAATGTTACTTAGCAGAAATACAGAGAAACAATATCAAGCTGGAAGGTAAAGTGAGAAATGTAAAGATGACAGTCATCAGACACTCTTCATTTATTTATTTTTTTTATTTTTTATTTTATTTAACATTTGTTGACCAGGAAAGTCCGACTAGGTTCCACAGAGCCTGTTTTCAGTGGAGGCCCGGGGAGAAATGCTCCAGATGCATGTCTTTGGAATGTGGGAGGAAACCGGAGTACCCGGAGGAAACCCACGTGAACACAGGGAGAACATGCAAACTCCACACAGAAGGCACCCCAGCCGAGAATCGAACCTAAGAACCTCTTGCTGTGAGGCGACAATGTTAACTGCTGCACCACTGCGCCGCCCAAAAGAGACACAATCAACAATCTGCTCAGCAGTTCAGAGGACATCAAAGACAGACAGAGTGATTAATTCAGCAACGTCTGAATGAAGAAAATATCACTTAAGCTGTACGCAGCCTACAATGAAAGACAAAGAATAGCCCACACAAACTGGCATCAGAAATACTCAGTCTAGGGATGCAAACCTCCTTCACAACATCAACAGAGCAGTTTGAAGGGACAGGTATACTTCACACAGAGTACCACTGTTATGGAACAGACTCCCCACCTACATAAAACAAAGTTCACAAAGTTCCTCCTTGTCTATTTTCAATAGCAACTTAGATCTATGGATTGGAAACAGAAAACTTACCCTAGGACTTCCCACTGTGCTACTAAAAGACAGATACAGCTCCAAAATGATTTATCCTGTGCATGAGTCCCCTCAGATTATCTATGGTATGATCCTAGTTATTCTTATTGGGGTAATATACAATTATCAACCATGGGGTGGGTAAGGCCAATCTATAACCAAATGGGATAGGTTATTTCAAACACAAAAAGAAACTGGTTATCCTTAAAATGACCTGCCTAATACTTACCTATGAACCTAAGAACCTATAAGTAAGAACAGCTCTATACAAAATGAAGTCAGGCAAAGCAGCAGGCTCAGATGAGGTCATGGCGCATATGATTAAGATGTGTGGTGACTTAAGGGAGAAATTATTTCAGAGGGTACTCATGTCAGTATGGAGAGAAAGGCTCATGCCACATGACTGGGGAATAACCATTTAAGTACCGTTGTACAAGAGTAAAGGGGACATTCAAAACTATAAGCAATATAGGGGAATCAAACCCCTGTCACACTGCATGACAGTGCCGCAGAGGTTGAGTGATAATTGAATACATAGAATAGAAGTAAGTAAGAAGGGAGATGAGCAGTTCAGATCTGGATCAGGGTGCAGCACAAGTGAACTAATGTTTAGAGTGAGGCAAATAACAGAGAAGAGGCTGCAGATGAGAAATGAGTACATCTGGATGTTCCTAGACCTGAAGAAAACATATGACAACTTCCCAAGAAAGCTGATTTGGGCAGGCCTGCAATGTTTCAGTGTCTCACAGACATTGGTAGAATTAGGGGATGTTAGGTAGAAAGATATAAAGTGCAGACAGTGTTCATACTCAGAGAGGGGTTCCCAGTAGGAGTGGGTATACGTCAGGATTCAGTGCTGAGACCACTGCTATTGATATTAGTAATGGACTACATTAGTGAACAAGTCACAGGGGACATATCAGCAAATCTGCTGTATAAAAAGTGATGTGGCATTACAGACTTTGAAAAGAAAAGGCTAAACAACCCAACTCAGTGACCAAGTTACCTAACTAAACCTAAGTCAGCTTACCTAGCTATTTTTGGTGGGTACTGTCACGTCTATCTTCCCAACGTCCATTCATATTATTCTCACTTTACATTTTTTTACATTATCTAATTCCACACTAATCTACTCTTAACTCACTATCAATATTCCTATTGCATATATTTATTTTGTATTCTTACCTTCTCTAATTACCTCACTATGTCTCTCAACACAATTTTCCTTTGTGACTATTTTTTTAAGTTAACTGTTTTCTTGTAATATTTCTTAATATGTCTTGTTGTAATTATTGTAATGTTTCTTGTTATATTTTTGTACTGTTGTTATACTGTGGAGCATTTCTCCCCGGGCCTCTGCTGAAAATGGGCCACCAGCCTTATCGGACTTTTCCCGGTAAACAGATGTAAAATAAATAAATAAATAAACTCCACAAATGACAAGGGAATGGAATGCAAGACAGAAGGCACACAAGAAGAAAGTGAATATAAACAAGACACTGTTTATGGCATCAAATAGGGGGAATTAGAAAAAGCTGACAATGACATAGAAGCTTAAATAGTGGAACAGGTTAATAGCTTCAAGAATCTAGTAGGGGTGGTTGAGATGAAGGGAATTCTGAATGAGGAGACAAAAGTTGGAATGGGGGGATCCCACTCACAAACAGGCAAACAAATATAATTTCTGACACTCAGTGATCTTTAGATTAATCAAATGTTTCTGCTCTTAAATTTGTACACAAGCCGATTACTCATCCATTAATTTAGTGGATTTAACTTACTGTTTTCTATTGTTCACTTAGTTGTGCTGTTTCACCTCTGCTATTTTGGTATGCAAACCAAATCCTGAAACACCCTACTGTTCTAGACCCAGAAGCAAGTGCTAACATGGGCCTGGAAGGGGGCAGGGTTGAACATTTGTTACTGACAGTCTTTGGCATTCCTAATGTTGGTGCTCTAAGTTCAGACTTGCTCTAGTGGAGTATCCAGTGCTTGACCTTTTAATTGTAAACCACACGGAAGATGCCCATAAGCTGCTTAAGTAACAATGTGTTTTTGACCTGGTCACAGTATCAAAACAGAGGTTCTACAAACCCTGTAATATATATGGTATAAAGTAAACAAGCACAATGTTTTCAGACCATCTTTTTTAGTCTTATCAAACAAAATTTGTACTGTAAGTCACAATTTTCTTTTTATTAGATCAGAAGCAATGGGTCTGAGAAACTTATTGACTTGGTTTTAGCTTGCATGTTCTTATGATGCCTGTATCCCTGCAGACCATTTAGGAATCTAACTCATTTTCTTAGTTGTTTTAGAGGACTGTCAGGTCACATGACTTCCAACAATCATACACCATGCAAATGGAAACTGGGGGAATCAAACCTTTGACTGCAGGACGCTACTCATTAACAGCTCAGAGCTATAGACCTCTGTTATAACTGACAAATCACCTAACTCCACTAAGTACCAGAGTAAGCTGGAAGACAGGAGTATGCCATTCTTTTGGGATAACTCCTATTCCAGACCCAGACAAATCACTATGAACAGCGTAGTGGACCTTCAAAATTGTTCAATATTCATATGACTCAGTATTACTTTTACCCATTCCTACAGTTGAAGCTGCAGCAGAACAGTTGCTACTGTCATTTAACAGTCTTTAAAAATATCTGGAAATCTGAGGTCTTCTCTAAATGCTATCAAAAGCATAGTAAGTCTGATACTAAGTATTGCTGAAGTACCAACAACAGAAAAACCACAGAGAACAAAATCAGACTGGGAGTCGAGACTGTCACAAAATAAATAAATAAACATTCAGAGACTAGATACATATTTCAAGGCTAGAAAAGACATGATTATCTCTTCCTAAATCATTAAAACTCAGATGTTCTTGCTCCCAGCCAACTATATGCATAAACACATACGTACATACATACATACATACATGCATGCATACACTACTTCAGTTCTTATGAAATGGTCTTAATGCAACTACAAAATAGAGAAACTTCTTAGAACTGTGAAGGAGTTGTATGAGGTCATCTGCAGAGAAATTCACCCCAGAGTGGCACACAGACATATACAATCATTCAAGTGCCTTGTTTTAGTCAATATATTAACTTTATTCCACATCTTATCCTTGCTATATCACCTAATTTATGGATTCACATATTACCCAACTTATAGGTAGTTACCAGGCCTGCATTCCAGAGGAGAATAGCCAAAACACTCCCAAGAACTATCTGGTTAAATGACTGGCTCAAGATCATGCAGAAGGCAAGCAGGGGTCAAGGTAATCAAACCTTGTACCACAGTAACTACAGGTCACAGCCATAAGCTTCTATGCCAGCTGCCAGACTTCCTCTGACATCCTAGCCTACTCTGTTTTGCAGTTTTAAAGGCTTTGCATCTGTCATTACTTTAATTTGCACCCATTTCTCTTTAAACTCTTACAGTTACACTATGTTATTACATTCCTCCCTTTGGCAGTAGAACCTGGCTCAGCTTTTATATTCATTTGAAACTATTTTTTAGGCTCTGTGTTATAAATACCCCTGTGGGACGCACACTTTATTGCACATAAATCTCCAGCCGGTCAAGTAGAAGTCATTTTATCACGTCGCTGCTGCTATCGAGTAGCCACATATATCCAAAGTAACTCTAAATGACTGTGTTATTAATTCACAAGCTGTAGTCTCAGTTTTCATGGCTAGTGGTTTTATTCTCAACTGTCCAGCTGCAGGTACTTTTGTCCCAAATTAAGAACAAAATATCTTCTGTCTCTTGTGTACTTTATTGTACCTTCATACTGTGTTCATTTTGGTTTAATACATTCGACATACCTTCAAATGACTTAAAGGCTGTTAGGACTGAACCATTCTTCAGAAACTTATTTCACATACATTATACTGAAGCTTCAATATCCCTGATGACTTCTTGTCTGTCATTAATATGCACTGTCTTAAATGTTACCAGTTATTACTTATTACATTGTTTTTGCATCTGTCATATTTTTGAACCTACATTTCTATTTCCACTGTAATTGTCTTTCAGTCACAGCAATTTTCAGCAAATGTATAGAAATAAATAAATAAATGACCAAGCAAACAAAAAATGAATCATGAAATAGAAATACTTTTAAAGTAATATTTTATATGGTTAAGTAAACGCAACATAATCTTGTACTCCTTAATGATGAAACGTGAATAAAATGTGTAACAGTTGTACTGATTTCATTCAAAATTATGAGGAAAAAACAAAACATATTCAGAGATTTCATAACGTATGATTTATTTACTGATCCAGTGTGACAACTCAGCATGTAACCTAGCCATCTGTAAAGAATTAACCCAGACTTTTGATCAATTCTGATGTGATAATGACCCAAATGTGAGATTGCTAGACCAATTTAATTTATTTCGTTTCACATGTGGTAAGATACAAAACACAGTCATGCGTATGATTCAGTGTGACCTTTAAAGGGTCAAGCAATAACATGCAGGCTGTAGTCTTGGTGTCGCAGTATTCTCTTAAGAGCTAAAATAGATTCAGTGTAAATAACATTTTCTGCAACCCCCTACATTTCTGTTGATGGTTTCTGTATCTCAGAAGAAGAAGAAATTATATCAATATTCTCTCATACCTTATAATTAGACGCTGCAGGGGGGCTCCATAATGTATATTTACTACATATAAAAATTGTAGCAATTTCATTTTTCACTACATTAAACATGCAGGGACTATGCCTTCTTTTGAATTCTCAAAAAGTAATATGCTGTCATATATGAATGCATAACCTAATACCACCTTAATTTAAATGATTACAAAGTCATTATGTAATGAATTAAAGTCAGATTCATGACAAATACATTATTCCTAAAGCAAAGCATTTTAAAGTTGATTTTTTTCTTGTAGTTTTCTTTTGTTTTAGTGGATACATACATGTGCTCCCATTTAACATCAGTGATTTAGCACTGAGTTCAAAGATAAAATAGTCAGAGATGGTTGTATATGGAAACGCTACATTAATTCTTACTAACACATTGCCAACTTGTTAGCCTTTCCTTATAATTTCATTAAAAGCCACACATGAGTAGGTCAAAATCAGGCACCCTTCATTATTCATTCATTTATCCAATGTCACATACCCAATCTGGAATGATTAAGGTTGCAGACAAGATGGAGATGGATGAATGAAATCAATCCAGGAAAGGGCATTAGTAAATATGTCAGGTACACAGAATCCCCCCGCCCATGTGCATACAATTACATAACACAAACATTGATATAGGCACTTTATACATTTGCCATCTCACCCAGCTTCGTGGCTTTAGAATGCATATGGGGGTAGATGAGTGTGGCAAGAACCTGCGATTTAGAAGGAGGACACACAGACTTAAAACTTCAGCTCATTTTTCAGTTATTGACATCACACTGTATGTGAAAACATATGTATGTATTAATAACAACCAGACCATCAACATGAGTATAGTTTTTGTATTTATAAGGTCTAAAGATCTAAGAGGTCCTTCTGATGATATGACACAGAGGGGGCACGATATGAATTCTTAGCTTTTTGAAGGTAGCTACTTTGAGGTAAAAATTTACATGGCATTGACTTTACATGAACAAATAACTTGGATTGATCTGAATGTCGCATCACATCAGCACGGGATAAAGAACAAATAAAAGGATTATAATGAAATGACATACAGTAATATTCTCAAAGTTACTTTCTATGAGCGGCTTAGGAAGGCTAGCCTGTATACATCATGAAGTTAGCAATACTTATGAATCTGCAATAGAGATTTATATTTGTCTCCAGTGTAGAAAACCTTGACTTGATACAGATTTGTGGAAAAAGGTTCCTTAAATTATGGCATTGTTGAAACAGCAACATATTAATTCATTGAAAATCATGAAAACTTTACACAGAAAACAGTACCAATGATGCAAGCAAACTTAATATATAGTTTACAAGAAGGTGAAAACAGTAGACTAGGAGACAGAGAGAGAGAAAGAGAGAGACAGACAGAAGCATTCAGTGGAGGTAAGAGAATGGCTCAGACCGCAGTACAAACAGTGATGGAAGACATGACAAACGGAAATGCACTGGCCTTTTAAAGATGGTTCACTCACCTTTTAAAGGTGGTGCACTGGCCTTTTAAAAGTGGAACAGCAAAAAAAAAAAAAAAGTACAGAAGGCATCCTAAGAATATCAGAGGAAAATCAAATTATGTTGCAAGTTTAGTACATCAGCAGCTATACTTATATTAACCAATATCATCATCTTTAACCCACCCCACTTTTCGATTGTTTTCTACCTGGGAATGGTGTGTTGCATTAACTGCCACCATCGATTCAATGCCACACTTCTATCTTCTTCAAAAGTTGTCTCTAACTGTTACATATCTTGTTCATAAGTTCATAGGTACATAGCTAAATACTAGTCTATCTTCCGTCAGGTTCTTTGTAAGTCTAGCTATGCCAGCCAACCCAATTTTGTCCCAGAGTTCCTTTGATGCCTATATGGTGGGGTATGCTAGTAAAAAGGTAGCTAAGGGTTATGTGTGTGAGGGGGAGATACTTTTATTGGAAATTATTTATTTTATTTATTTTACATTTGTTTACCAGGAAAGTCTGACTGGACACAGGTCTATTTTCAGAGCAGGCCTGGGGAGAAAAGCTCCAGATAAAAAATACATCAGAATACATCAAAATACATAAAATACATAAAAATCAATAAAACAAATCAAAAATCAAAAAGGATGAATCAAACACACTGGATATCTAGTAATAGCTAGTGAATGGCATAATATAACATATAATAGAACAAAATGAGGTAATATTTATACACTGTTTTGTATGTCAGCTAATGCATAGTAATGTCCTGAGATAATATATAATAAAAGATGAGAGAGATTTTGCTCATAGTTATTAAATATAATAGTGGTATATAGTTCTACTGACTTTCCCACATTTCATACTAACAAAATATGTATTCCTTACAACAAACACACCCAGATAAGAATACTTTCCCAGTGTGGTAGATGGATTACATAGCTATTTAGACTAGATGGGTATTAGGTTGTTCAGTAATCATTTACCCTGTCAACTTTTGCCCATCAAAGACTTTTGACATTAGCCTTGACTTCTGTAAAGTTGATGCCAAACAGGAGCAGGTCAAACATGGAGCCCTGGAGTACTCCAATGGTGACCAGTCTTTTTGCGGAGGCAGTCTAACTTACCCTGACTTCTTTGGTTCTATTTTTGATCCAGCTGGCAATCCAGTGAGTTATGTAGGGGTTTATGCCCAGTTTTGGGAGTTTGTCAACAATATCTGAGTAAAGCATTGTACTGAATGCCTTGGCCAGGTCAGGGTAGGTGGTATACACTATTTTCCCCTCATCCATAGCCATAGTGACCCTCTTGAAGAAGTCTACCAGATTAAGTAGGAAATACCTTCCTTTAACAAAGCCAAATTGGGATGGGTCCAGTGCTATAGGTTGCCATATCCTTGTTGATCATTTCCATGATAATCTGTTCCATGGATTTGCATATTAGCCTTGTCAGACTGATGGGTCTGTAGTTCCTGAGATCAGTTGATGGTTCACACTTATGAAAAGGAATGACTCTTGTAGCCCTCCATTCACCTGGCATGTAACCTGTTTTGAGGCTGCAGTTAAAGAGTGTCTCAAGTGGTCTGGCTAGGTCATGTTTTAGGCTATTTAGGAGGTAACTGGGGATATTGCTAGGTCATGTTTTAAGCTATTTAGGAGGTAACTGGGGATATTGATGAGGCCCAGTAAAGAAGTGTTATTGGCTTTAGTGAGCACCTCCAGGACCTGCTTCCTGTTGATAGTTGTGGAAAATATGCCAGACGGGATTTCACAGGGGACAGTGGAGAGAAAAATTAGAGATATATTTATCACCCAGTAGATGTCACCCTGGTCAGTGAAAGTTGTGCCAATTACCATCAGTTCTGCACACTGCTGAGTATCACCTTAAAGGTTTCTGACATTACTGAAGAAGACCTTTTGATTCTCCTTAGCCTGAGATAATATCCCGATCTTGTAATGGGCCTTGTTGGACTTTATTAGGCTTCTTAGTTTCTCATTTTAGTTGAATCAGAGAGCTCTTGTGTCTTCGTGAGTTGATCTTTCTGACTTGGCCATGACTTTTTTTTTTTTGTATAGCCTATTAGGTTAAGGATTCCACCAGTGTAGTTTGTTTTTGGTGTTAGATCTGAGCTTACTTGTGGTAGGTACAGCATCCTCACTGCAGCCATATACATATTTGTATAGGGTTTCTGTATAGATAGCTGTGTTCTAGGGGTGTGGGGGAGCCATGAATTTTGACAAAATGTCACTTAATAGGATGTAGTTTACTTTAGTGTAATTCCTAACTGTCACTTGTTTAGTTGTTTTTGTTTTTTGGTCTGACTTCGCCAATAATGACATCACATGAGGGCATGCAATGCTGTTCCATGTTGATGAACACTGTGCCCAATATGTTTGACCCTCTATTTGGAGAGTGCACTATCTAGTCCAGAATGTTTGTCCTGATATAGTCCATGAAACGTGCCTGTAAGTTAGAGGCAGTCTATGTTTCCCAGTGTATAAAGGTATAGTTAAATTCCTTCCATTAATAGGGTATTTGACAGGATGGTGAGTGTCTCTACTAGATCTAGGTAAGAGAAGTAAGCTTTGTGGGCCATAGAGGGTGACCTGTAGCTGGCCAGGACATGGTATGGAACTTTGTTTATGGAGATTTGGATGTGGATGAACTCATGAGCATCGATTGAGACAAGTATTTGCTGCTAATGTAGATCAAGACACATCTACCTTTATCCCCTTGCCTGTCTGTTGTTAGCCTAAATGTGTGGTAGGCACTGTAGTCTTCCACTGGTGCAGTACATTCTGTGGCTTTAAATTAACTCTTGCTAACAGAACAGATGTCTGTATTAGACTGAGGAGAGCTTCTAGGGTGTGGAGTTTCTTGTTTAGGCTCCTAGTATTGAGCAGTAACACCTTGAGGTTGTTTTGAGTTTTTTTTTTTTTTTTTTTTTGCAATGTTGGTTTATCATGTTGTCATTGTCTACAAAAAGTTCTATAAGGATGGGTAATGTCTGAGCCAATATATGAAATGCCAGGGATGACAGGTGCACATCATCTTTGGCAAAGCAAAATCATGCTGATAGATATTTAATTCCCCTGGAATGACACCAGAAACTAAGACAATGATAAAAATCAGTCATTTTCTTTTCATAGTGTTACATCAACCCTGGTGAAGGTAGAATGATGCTCAGTGCAAGGCATGTACCTGTCTGTGACACATATTGAGAGAAATCCATAACGTCTCTTTTCATGTAGTCCAGTGAGGTGTGCCTCGGGTCATTTACACCCACATGGTACCTGTGGTGTAGTGACTTGAGTGTGTGCTTGATATTGCGGCTCCTATGTCCAGATAGGCAGATGACCGTTATCTTTTCCTTGTCCAGTCTGGTGAGAGGAGTATCTGTGTGTCACCAAACAGAATCCCCCATAACAACAGTAGTAGGTGAAGTGTTTGCTTACCTTATGGGCTTTGTACTTGGGGGATCATTGGGTGTAGGCTAATCTGTGATGTTAGGTGTTGCTTTTGGCATGTGCTTTAGTAACTCCTGAGGGTAGGTATTGCAGATTCACAGCTTAGGGAAGTTATGTGTGTACATCTCTCCCATACTATGTTAGCTTCTTTAATGATCAATGAAGGTAAGCCCATTCACGCATGTCTCCACACAGAAGATGCTTTAGCTGAGAATCAAACAGGACAACGTCTTACTGTGAGGCGACAATGCTACTGCAGCACCACCACGAACAAAAAACACACATAACTGATTTAAATGGTAAGCTAACTGCAATTATAAATGTACTTTAAATGTACTTTGGATGAAAAATGTAGTCCAAATGCTCTGTTATCAAGCTTGCAGCAGACTCAAGACTGAGATGGCAGGCTGCCTGTGTGATGTAAAATACCTGGGGGACGGGGGGTGGGGGATGGCTGGGGTAATTACTACAGGCTGTAATTATAACTAGCTACAACAAACTCAGAAAAATACACAGGTTGTAATTACAACCAGCTACAACAGACTCAGAAAAATATACAGGTTGTAATTGTAACTAGCTACAACAAACTCAGAAAAATACCTAGAAACAAAAAAGCAATGCAGAGTATAAAACTGACTTAAATTAACAGCTTTGATTTCAGATAAACAGCAGAAAAGACACAAAACTGATTTAAACAGTAAGCTAAGTGCAATTATAAATGTACTTTACATGTACTTCTCTGGGTGTAAAATCTAATCCAAATGCTTTGTTATCAATCTTGCAGCAGTTGCAAGATTGACATGGCCAACTGCTCTTGTGATGTAAAATACTGAATGGGGGGGGGGGCATTAATTGCCACAGGTTTCCATTACAACTAGCTACAACAAACACAGGAAAAAGGCCTAGGCCCAGCACAGAAACCACAAAAAAATAACAAACAATGCAGACTACAAATATGCCTTAATTTAATAGCCTTAACTTCAGACAGAGAGCAAAAACCATACAAAACGGTTGTATTTGACCTTTTCTGTAATTGGATCTAATTGTTCTTCTGTCCTTATGTCCTCATTTCTTTATTTGTTCCACAGTGTGCATCTTACCACCAGTTGTAAACACTTCAGCTCTATCACATCTAGCTTCTTCAACTGCTCTGCCTTTACTGCCCATGTTTCTCTATCATAGAGTAGTACTGGTTACACCACGTTTTTATTTTGTACAACTTACTTTTTACCTTCTTTGGCATTCTTCTGTCACACATAACCCCAACACTCTGTGCCAGTTGGCTGCAGATCCCCTAATTCTAGCTTTGTCCTCCTAATTTAGATTTAGCCTGTCTTCAATTATCCCCTTTCCCCAGATCCTTGAAGTTGTTAACCTCTTCCACAATTTTTCCTGCTATGGCAATGTTCATCTTTTTCTGATTTCCATTTGCTGACTGTCTTATCTGTACTCAGTTTTAGCCCATGTGCCTTCAGTGTTGCATTCTCTTCCTGTATCATTTGCTGAATTTCTTATTCGAAGACTGCTTATAATGCGGGTCTATATTATATCATCGAATGCTTAAAAAAGCGAACGCTGATTGATCGACCTAATTTAAGCGAAAGCTTACAACCTCGAACTGTCAGATCAGCGATTTTTTTCCCAGGGAAAAAATCGCTGATCAAAAACACATACACACAACACAAGCACACCAAACAAACAGAAATCCACATACATACACCTAAAATCTGATACCTAACCCTACACTAAACTATGCACACACCACTAACCACCCAATTACCTTAACCCAAACCCTAACCCTAAGGTCCGTCACTATCGCACACTCACCTCACTCACTCCCTAACCCTAACTCACATAAATCCTCCCTAACCCTCATGTCCACTCAATCGTACACACACCTAACCTGAGCCCTAACCCTAACTCACCTAAATCACCCTAACACTCACATCCACACAATCGCACACTTACCTGAATCCGACCGGTAACTTTCCACCATAACACTGAAAATACCGAAGCAACAGAAACAGACAACCAAATTCTTTCCCTAGGAAAAAATTTGAGTTACTGCTGCTTCAATATTTTGCAGTTTCACGAAAATAAGTTCGATCAATCAGCGTTCACTTTTTTAAGCATTCGAGGATATAATATAGACCCTTATAATGCTACATCATGTGCATACAGCAGCTTTGTTGATCTCACCACTCCATCTTGTTTGGTATTGTAGTCCGTCATCAGTATGAAAAGCAGTGGGCTCACAGCTGAACCCTGATGCACCCCTTCTCACACTGAAAATCTTTCTGTGAGTACAAACACTGTTTGTCCTTGCATCACTAGTCCTTGTACATAGCCTGCACTAGAGTTCTACTAGTGCTTCTGACACTTTTAACCATCACTGGACTGCCCAAATCAACTTTTTTGAGACCATATCATATGCTTTCTCCAAGTGTAGGAGCATCCAGTTGAACTCCTTCCTCATTTCTAAGTTAATCTCAACAATCAGTCCCACTGCAAACATCAGGTCTGTTGAGCTGCATTCTGATCCGAATCTGAACTAATCATTTCTCATATAGCTTTCTATGGCTCTAAGTATTTATCATTTACTCCCTCTGGCACTTTCATGCAGTCTAACAGGTGTTAGATATTTCTATACTTGTAAATATTACCCTCGTTCTTGGACATCGACACTAGAATGTTTATTTTCCAGTCATCTGGTCCTCTGGAGCCATTTCTACCATAACTCACCCAACGTCTTGATCATATTTGTTGTGAGTTCATCTGTGCCTGCTGCTTTCTCTGACATAATCTTCCTTATTGCTGGTCTTTCTTCTTCTCCTAGGGTGGGATCTTTTTCCTCTTTCATCTTATACTGTGTTTTGGGTAGTAAAGATCGTCTGGTGTTTTCTTCATTCAGAAGCTGATGGAAGTACTCTTTCCACCTGTTTTTGATGTCCTTTGGGCTGTTGAGCAGGGTGTTGCTGGCATCCTCTATGAAGGCTGTGATTTAGTTCTATGAGACAGAGAAAGACAGATAGGTGTTTTCATTTCTTGTTTGATTTTAAATTCATTTTAACAGTCTGTATCTGCTTTAGCTAAGGTCATTAAGCTTATATTAGTGATTCCAGTGCATAGTTGCACTGCATTTTTACTATTTTAAGTAGTCTGTTATTATTAAGCCCTGGTTTCATTCTTAAGCACTAAGTGTATGTCAAGTTAGTTAAGGACTTGTCTTTGCATTGGAGCAGTTCGAAGCAAGTCAGCTCAGAGCTAAGGGTCTAATAGTTTTCTACTCAAACCATTACTGTTGTACTTGTGTTGGTAACCCAGTGTATCTATTGTTCCCCATCCCTCATGATAATTTGATATAATAATTCTTTCCCCCTCTCCATTTATTGGCTGCTAACAATAAGCTCATAAGTATCATTTTGCAAAGTCTCTCCCCTTAAATTACTCACAAGTTTAAAAGACCATTGATAAAATTACTTAATATTGAGTATACTAATACTAGTTGCACTGATTTTAATATCAAATAAGTGAGTTTTTTCTTAAATTAGTTTACTGGTTCTTGCCAGTGACAGAAAAAGGTTTCAGTCTATTTTTTTAGTATTGCATTTTAAATACTCAGTAGCACGTTCACCCAAACATTATTCTAAAAACAAACCCCAAGCAGTTATAGTTACCGCTACCTCCAGAGTATTTCTTGCTGATATCATGGACCAGCACTTCCCCACAACATGGACCAGCACTTCCCCACAACATGAACCAGCACTTCCTCACAACATGGACCAGCACTTCCCCACAACATGAACCAGCACTTCCTCACAACATGGACCAGCACTTCCCCACAACTTCTCTAGCCAGACTGTTTGAGATGGATATCTTGAGGCAGTGTAAGAATTATTTCATGCTGTGGAATAGTGATTTATTGCTCAAACAGCATAACACATTGTGTAAGTGATGTACAAATATAATATCCTTGGAGACAAAAAATTTGCACACAGTAAACTCACAGACCAAAATTGCCAGCAGTACATCATACCTCACTAAGGCTACTACAATACACATAATCTGTCACAGACTGAGGTTCTAAAGATTAATTTGACTAAACCTGAAAGACCTCCAAAACACAATGCAGGCACAAAGCACCCTCAAAAAATTAAGCCTACTCCCTGATATAATACAAAGAAGTCCCAAAAGTCACAGACGCTAAGTCAATAAGGCAGGCATCGATCCAATCAAACATTCTTGTTATAGGTGGCTCCACTGTAAAACATACAAATAAGCCCTTTATCAGGCTGAGGAAGGAAAGAGTGGCACTTAGTTACCTGTCTGGTGCCAGGATCCATCAGACCCTTGAAGACATTGACATCTCTGCAGTGACTGAGACATGGTTTAAAATAGTGGAGGGTACTCCGGCTGGGCAGGGATATTATACCTTCCACATGTTTAGACCAACTACTGTATAGGGCGGGGGGAAAGGTGGAGATATATCAGTCTACATCTAGAAGAGACTCACATTAAGTCTGGTAAAGCAGCATGATTCACTGGATCAAATAACCATCAGAAAGGTCAAAGACCAGATATTAGCTAACTATAGAACTCCATCTATGACAAAAATAAGAAGTCAGTATTAAACCCGTTACCATTTCTCTAGGTGATCTAAACTATCTAACTATAAACTGGAAAACCTACACCACCACTAGTGTACAAGCACAGAGATTCCTGGACTTTGTCAATACAAATCCCTTGAACAATTAGTCAGAGGACCCACTTGGGGGAATAATATCTTGAATTTTGTCCTTACTAATTAAGGAGCATTTTGCACCATCCCTTCCATATCTTCATCCCTTGCTAAGTCTGACCATAAAGCAGTCTCCTTTGAAATACAACAGGTAAAAGCTCTCAAGCCAAAAACACAGCATCCATGGGACCGGACAACATCCCAGGCTGCATTTTACATGGACTTCAGAACGAACTGGCTCCCCACTTAAACACCATGTTCAGTAATAGCCTTGCATCAGGCTTTGTGCCCACTGAATGGCCCACAGCAACAGTTATCTCACTCCACAAAGGGGGAGCCACCACTGATCCCAGGAACTATCGACCTATTAGCCTGATGAGCCTGGTCTGCAAGGCCATGGAACGTATCATCATGCAACATATAAACAAAGACATTGGTAACCTCCAAACTCTGGATCCCACCCAGTTTGGGTTTGTGAAAGGCAGATCATGCCTCCGGAACCTGATTGACTTCTTTGAGGTAGTCACCAAAGCCGTGGATGAGGGTAAGGTGGTTCACACAGCCTATCTTGACCTTGCCAAGACTTTCAACACCATCCCCCATTCTGGAATTATAGCTAAACTCACTAAACTAGGTATAAATCCCTACGTCATAAGATGTGTTGACAACTGTCTCACTGACAGAATCCACACTGTAAAAGTTGCAGACACCAAATCTGACCTCAAAGCAGTGACAAGTGGAGTACCACAGGGTTCCGTCCTGGGACCTCTCCTGTTTGGTATCTACTTCTCTGAAGTACAGGCCTCTGGCTAATGAAGTTCACAGATGACTGCAAACTAGGAGCCATAGTCAAGTCCCCAAATGGTGTGGACATCCTACAGAAGGGCCTCACTGAGACAGATGCCTGGTGTCAGAGCCATGGCCTCAAGCTCAATGCCAAAGAGTGTAGTGTCATCCCCTTTGGTAAAAACTCTGTACCCATGAACTACCACATAGGCAGTAATCTACTTAACACCGAATGCGTGATAAGAGACCTTGGGACCCAGGTGGACAGTAGTCTCTCCTTTGATAGTCACATCGCCACAGTAGTCAGGAAGTCCTTCTACGTGGCATACCTCATCACAACACGGTTCTCACCTAGGAAAAAAGAGGTCATTGTTCCCCTCTACTCATCACTCATTAGACCCATTATAGAGTACAACGCCCCTTTTGGAATGTACCTCACAAGACATCTGCAGCAGCTGGAAAGGCCACAGAAGTACCTCACAAAGAGGATTACTGGCCTCAAACAAATGCCCTACACTGACCGCCTCAAAAAACTCCAGCTTTACTCCGTAGCATATTGCCTACTCCAAGGTGATCTCTGCCTAACATATAAAGCTATGTCAAATCCAGAGCTGTTGGGCATGCTACTCCTAAAGAAATCCCAATCCCTCCAAGCTACACGCTCTAGGGACCTAAACCTTGTCACCACAATAAACAGGACATGCTGGAGGGGTAGATTCTTGTCCCAGAGACTTTGTATACTCTGGAACAAGTTACCCATCTATGTCAAGCAAAGTTCTTCATTAGCACTCTTCAAGAAAAATCTTGATGAGTAGATGGGAAATAGGAAATAGACCCCGGGTATCACTGCTGTGTCTCTGCTGGACAGTGGCACAGGAAAATAACTTTCTTGGGTAGTGTAAGATATGGAACCTTACTTGCTAGGCTTATGTAGGCCCTTGGGCCAATAGCCTAGTACCCACCTATGAACTAATAAACCTATGAAACCAGAGATCCCTTCCACCCAAGGTACATTTAGAAATTTCTTTAAGACAAACTACTTCCACCTTAGTCATACATTGGCAAGTTTCAAATCCCACCAAATGAGTTAACTCCACCGATTAGGCAGAAATGTACACCAAGACAATATACCATCATGTAAATAGCTGGGTAGATGCAACTGTACCCTGTAGGAACAAGTGCAGGTCAAACCCCAGAAACAAACCCACATGGTGGAACCCTAATACCAGCAAGCTTTATAATAAAAAAAAAAAACAATTTTGTCCAAAATTAAGAAGAATAATTCCTGGAATGTTAGAGCCGTTGTCACTGAAATAAACAGCTCAGGTGCTTAATAAAATCCACCAAATCCAAGTATGAGGCCAAAGACAAACACAAGTGATTCTTTTTAGTTATGTTCATAATCTCAAAAGCACAATGTAGCAATGCAATAAGCTGATTGTGAAAGATGTTACCTACACTAAGGCTGAAGATATAGCTAACTACTCAGCTGTAATTAGGACAATCATTGAATATAATGCCTGTTTGGCATGTATCTATCCAGGCACATGCAACAGGAATGCCCACAGAGATGACTTACTAAAAGGATACAAGGACTAAACAACATGCCGTATATGGACAGATTCAAAGCCCTGTCATTATACTCTTTGCTATACAGACTGTTATAATGTGACCTGTGTCCAGCATATAAGGCATCCTCAAAACCATTACTGGTGGATTTACTGCACATCAGCTAGTCAAATCACACCAGAAATGCTCAGTCTAGGGATCTTTACCTCTTCCATAGAATAGCTTAGTTGGACAGGTATATTCTGCAGAGCATACTATTCCTGTGGAACATACCATCCACATAAAACATAATTCATCCTTTTTTATTTTCAAAAATCAACTTAGATCTGTTTATGGGAAACAGAAAATTTACCCCAGGAGGGTCCCCTCAAATTATCTGTGGTATGATCCAAGTTATTCTCATTACAGGTAATAAATAATTATTGACCACTGGATAGGTAAGGACAATTTATAACCAAATGGGTAGGTTATTTCAAGTAGAAAATGGGAAATTGGTTAGGCTTAAAATGGCTTGCAAGGTCAACTAGCCTAGTACTTACCTATGAACCTATGAACTTAAAAATGTGCAATGTGATAGAGTTTAAACTAACCAGTACCTTGCAAAAAAAAAAAATCAAAGAAGAGAAACTTACTAGAGCTATGTTCACAGATTTCAAAAAAGCTTTTTTTACTCAATTTTTATTTTGAACATGAAATAATGAATAAATGCATTCTTATTACATTATAGTATCATATCACTTAATAAGTTAACTATATACAAATTTACATTCAGCCTGACATATGAAAATGATGAATATCAAGTTATACATAAGTAAATATACTAAACTTACTTATTAATTATTTCAAGAGGAGATTGGATCCATTTGTAAAGTGTCAATCAATGTTAAAACTTTTTTCCAGGGATTGTTAGATAATGACATAGGAAACATTCTTAGTTCTTTGGTTTTTACTTCTTCACTCCTAGGTATAATAGTAGAACACCATCTTTTAGTTATAGATTTCCTAGCTATAGTTAGTATTGTCCATAGTACATAAAGATGATGTTTGCTTAAATAAATACCTTCAGTTACATTCAATAATATTAAAGCTTTGGTAATCACAAATCTGTCTGTAAAGATTGCCTGCATAAAATTGTTAACATTTTCCCAAAAAGGTCTGATTTTTTTACACTGATCAAAATATGAGACCAATCAGCTTTATCAATCTGTTGACATCTCCAACAAACCCCATTATTAGAAGGATTGACTTTTGAGATTTTGTTTGGAGTTAAGAAGGATATATGTAGGAATTTCCAGGTAAATATTCTCCAATATTGAGAACAAGAGGTCAATTTTATTGAGAGTAATATGTCTGATTTATTTTCTGGGGTTAATTGAATTAAACATCCTTTAGTAGTAAATTGCCAATATACAGGTTTGAGTAATGTTTTGTAATTTTTTATTAGATTATATAAGTATGAGGCTTCATTTTCTAGTTTCTCATTATTATACAAGATTCCAAACAATTTGATTATGAATTTAGGTGAAGTTGGAAACAAAGTGTTGTTGATTATCCTACATAGATCCTTGGAATATGTCAACACATTCTGAAGTATCAACCATTCATGAGAGTTCAAATTATAAGTTGACATCATATATTGTATATATAATACTTGTTGATTATTTATGCAATGCAACCAACAAATCAATTTTCTCTCTTCCTAAGAAATGAATATGTCTCTATGAATTCTATCTGGGAAGTTTTTAGTAATACTGAAGGGAAGTAATGTTGTGAGCCAAAGCTTTAGATCCATGTTCATATTTATAATTTTTCTAAAGTGGTTAAATAAATGATTTATTAGATTTGTTTTGGTTAGTATAGTTGTATTATATTGTACATTTAGAATCAATTAATACCATATTATATTATCTTTACCTCCAGTAACAGTATTTTTAAGTAATTTGTTTTCATTTATTATTATAGTTGTGTGTAAAATTTTCCATTTGGATGAATAACTGGGATTAATCAATTCAATCACAGTTTTAAGTAGAGTGGCTCTAATGTAAGATTCAATATCCGGAAAATGTATTCCTCCCTGATCCCACTGTCTAATATGATGGGAATACGCAGTCTTATTTCTTTTTGGATACCATAAGAACTTTAGAAGTATTACTGTTATTTTCTTAAGATAGTTTTTTTTCAGGAATTAACATAGTAGCTTGCACTATATGCAACATTTTGGGAAGAAGAACCATTTTGATCAGATGTAATCTATCTTCAAACACTATGAATAGGTTATTATATTTGAGCACTAGATTATCTATTGTATCTATGACCCTTTTATAGTTAATATTCATTATATTTTGTGTATTCTCACTCAATACTATCCCCAGGTATTTTAATGTTGCTACTTGTTCACCTATGATATGATTCTTGTGCACTTGTATATCATTTTTTTTATTTAATAATAAATATTTAGACTTTTGGTTATTAAAACGAAGTCCTGAGATCTTATGAAATTTGTCTATCAAGATATGTAATTCATCTAAAACTTATTTTGAGTTCAGTAATGTGAGAAGTGTATCACCAGTGAAGAGCATAATCTTAGAGTTATATTGTTCAAATATATATATTCCTTTTATCTTTGGGTTATTTCTTATTAATATAGCCAATAACTCTATAGCTAATGCAAATAAGATTGGTGACATAGGACAACCCTGTTTAGTCCCTCTTGTAATTTGTATTGCCTCTGAAATGAAAGGTCCTTTTTTAATATAAGCTAAATTATTTTCATATTTTTTTAATGATTGTAATAAAAGAGGGAGGAAAGGAATATATTTCAAGAATTTATGTAAATAATCCCAATTTAGGGAGTCAAATACTTTTTCAATATCCAATCCAACTATTAATTCTTCTATATTTTCCTTATTTAAATAATTAATCAATGTCAAAATCCTTTTAATGTTGTTGTGTGTGTCTGCTTTGAATAAACCCAGTTTGGTCATTATTGATTATTTCATGCAGTTGGTTTTTCATCCTATTTACGAAGATAGACATAAATATTTTATAGTCAATGTTTAACAATTAAATTGGCCTATATGAACTACAATAACTAGCTTCTTTATTTTCTTTTAGAATGAGTATGATTAAAAATATCTCCATGAAGGTGGAATTATTGCATGGATATGAATTTCAATTAGTGTTTTATGTAGTAATGAGGTCATATTTTTTGGAAATAAGTTAGAAATTTCGGAAATTAAGCCATCCATTCCAGGAGACTTACCAGATTTACTTTCTTTAACTCTATCAGCAACTTCTTTGTATGTGATTGTTTTTTGTAGATTCCCTTGTACGCTTTCAGGGATTGGTTTAATATTAGATATCATATTTTCTAAGCTAAGGTGATTTGTTGTAGTATTCTTGCTTTAATAATGATTTGTATAATGATATTTGAAAGCATCTAGTATATCTCCTATTTCTGATACTTTCTTATTTTTTTCCTCAAGTAAGATATTAATAATAGAATTAGCTTTAGATTGCATTTTGACTTCAATTGACAAATTATGTCGATGCTTTGGAGAAGTCGAATAAGAATTTATCTTTAACTTTTCCATGGCTAAGTTAGTTTTATGATTTAATATCTAATTAAATATTTTATTTAAGTCATCTATTATTTCCTTATTTCCAATCAAATTAATGGATTTTTGGGATTTATACAATGTAAGTTTTTTTGTAGCTCTTGTAGTTCTGATTCCCATTCCTTGATTTTATTTTTATACCAACCAATCACTTTCCCATAAATGTAATCTTTAAGTGAGTCCCATACCATGGCTATGTTCACTTCTGAACTGTAGTTTAAATCTATAAATAAATTGAGTTCCTTCACTAACTATTGCTTAAATTCTTTTATTTTTGTAATGTTACGCAGGAATTCTAGATATAGATGCTAGTGGTTTAAAATTTACTTGCATTTTTAAAATTAATGAGTTATGGTCTGATAGAGGACATGGGATTATTGAGAAAGAGTTCATTTTTGTTTGAAGGTCTTGAGAGATGCATATTTTATCTTTCCTGGTTTGGATGCCAAATCTATAATCTTGGAGAGAGAATAAAAATGAGTTATTATCTATAACCTTAAAGGTGTCTATCAATTTTAGAGACTCGGTCCATCTTTTTAATAGTTTCACAACAGCTGTTAAACACGGATATTTTTTATTTGTGATTTCAGAAGTATCAGTAATACAATTAAAACCCCCCTCCTATTATTAAATTGCCTTTAGATATATTTGTAATTTGGTCTAGATGTTTCTTAACTGTTCCCATTCCAATACCAGGAAACCAGTATAGGTTTACTAGTGTCCACAACCTATTATTATACTTCAAGATGACTATAGCTAGGAGACCATCATTGTCCATACTTCAGGGATTAAGGAATTAATTCTCTATAACATTTTTACTCCCCTTTTTTAGTTTTAAATTTGGAGCTTGCTAAGGTCATATAATTACTTGAGTTCCAAATGAAAACATCATTATTTTTGAAGTGAGTTTCCTGAAGAAGAATGAGAGATGTATATTTTATCTATCCTGGTTTGGATGCCAAATCTATAATCTTGGAGAGAGAATAAAAATGAGTTATTATCTATAACCTTAAAGGTGTCTATCAATTTTAGAGACTCAGTCCATCTTTTTAATAGTTTCGCAACAGCTGTTAAACACAGAGATATTTTATTTGTGGTTTCAGAAGTATAAGTAATACAATTAAAACCCCCTCCTATTATTAAATTGCCTTTAGATATATTTGTAATTTGGTCTAGATATTTCTTAACTGTTCCCATTCCAATACCAGGAAACCAGTATAGATTTACTAGTGTCCACAACCTATTATTATACTTCAAGATGACTATAGCTAGGAGACCATCATTGTCCATACTTCAGGGATTAAGGAATTAATTCTCCATAAAATTGTTACTCCCCTTTTTTTAGTTTTAAATTTGGAGCTTGCTAAGGTCATATAATTACTTGGGTTCCAAATGAAAACATCATTATTTTTGAAGTGAGTTTCCTGAAGAAGAATTATTTGAGCTATATTTCGTTTTAGGTACTTTAATAAGTTGGATCTTTTACTTGGACTATTTAGGCCATTAATGTTTAAAGATAATATAGAAAGGTCCGTATCAGTTATTTTATAGAAACATTTAAAGTGCCATTATACTTTCCTGGGTCATCCCCTTTTATATTAGTAAAATTATTAGTTTGCAAACATTTATCACTTTCAGTAAAGCATAGACTAAAGTAGCCAACATATTTAAGTCAGGCATGTAAAAACTAATTAATAATTAAAACTAAAGAAAATAGTAAAATTAAACTAGCTAGAAAATTAACCCCTATCCACCATAGAATGAAATACATTACTAGTCCTACAGATAAATACATCTGAAGAACTAACAGTCTAACTTCCATTTTCCAATCATTAGAGCTTCATATATACACTATTAAATATTAAAGAAGTCTATTGAAATAGTTAATATTATGTTTAAAAACATTCAGTATTAAAAACAAAACTCAATATATACATTAACATCTATATGATTACCATGTGAACATATTGACTTATGCACTTTTGTTATACAGGACATTATAGTTGTTCAATTTGCTTGAAACAACATATGTTTCCATATTATATATAATATTCATTTGTTTGAAGCACATACATTATTTACATTCATGTACACATATATTCGATACTCTTTACTTCTCGTAGTCAACAACCACAGCTTTAAAAAAAGCTGTTCATTAAATCTAACAGGTGCTTTCTAAAGTATTTCAAAACAAAGAGATAACTATTTACTATATAAATAACAGGTGTTTAATTTCAGCTATGATAGGTTTGCACAGGAAGCTTATGAATTGTCCTTACAAATGACTACAAGATGACAGTACTGTGCATGTGTTTCAAATATTTATAATATTCTGAATGTTTAGTTTACTTATATGATAAATTTGTTAATTATGTTTCAAACATCCAATTTGTAAAACTTTTTTTATACTCATTTATAGAATAAAGTAAGTAAAGATTTCTAAATTACTTCCATAAAATACATTCGTGCTTTGAAACTAGAAGTGTATTCATAGTCAATCAAATTCTTCCCCACACATTGCTATGGTAATAATAAACAGACCAATAGTTGGAGAAAAAAAAACTGCTAAGAGCATATGTCACTCGTGAGACCTGTAGTCTTAAAATCTTCATTCTAATTTCACAAGCTATTTCCCCGCTCAAATATCTCACTAAGAAAATCCAATCAGCTATCTATCAGCCCCGTTTGTTCTTCTCGAACTCTAACAGTAAGTTCACGTGTTCTCATTAGAGGATCATCAAGCAGACTCCATATACCCTACGGGGTAAATCAACATCCCTTCTCCCAAACAGGACATATACAGTATTGTGACCCAAGCAACTGAGCCATGACAATCTTAAATCGAACCACAAGACGTCAACACCTTTACTATGATAGTATATTCAACTTCTTTTCCCAAAAGCAGGAAAAGTCTTTTATTCAAATCCAATATTCTCCATGAAAGCACATCTTAACATCAGCCATATATTAGCTTCCACTGCACTCACCCACAGAATATCTCCCCAGACCAATGTTGACCATTCCCTAGGAATCCAGTTCCATATTATCAGCGGAGCACAAAACAACCAATCACAATCAGAGCGGTCTCAACGATAACCAGAGCCAGCATTAGAAATACAGTGTTAACAAGCATCTCCTTGAAATGAGTGAAGAATCATAATGAACTCCCCTTTAACACTACACCATTCACTATATATACCATTGAAACTACCCTACGTTGCCATACCAATAAGCAACATTTGCAGCTTGTATTACTTAAAGTAAGTTATGAAATGATTAGTAGTCTTCCTAGACTTATCGGATATACTTTCTACTGTAACATTATATTGTTAGTAAACAGTTACTCTGGATTTAAAGGCAAATAACAACTAGCAATTAGGGTTTATTTCAGCCAAAGTATATGTCTATAGGAATTTAATAACGTAATAATTAGTAGGGAAGTAAGGATGTGAGTAACAATCAATCAAGTATACAAGACTACAAAGCAAACTTATTAACTTGATATTGCTGGATTATATTAGTAACATTATCAGATTATCACTTTTTTAATATATATTTATATGCAGAGAAGGGAAAAAGAAAAAAAAGGAATAAAGAAATAGAGGTAAGAGAAACACAGACAAGACATGAAATAGTGGGGAGAGATAAAGAAAAATCAGAAATTATTATATCTATTATATGACTAAAATTGTAACTCATTTATAAAAAGATATAGAAAACATACCGTTCCTGTATGTGTGTAGTTTAAATATACACGAACTTAAAAGATTTGCATATAAGTCCTTTTAAAAGTTTTAGTGATTATTTTATAGTTGATGCTTTGAGAGATTTTATAGTTGTAGATACTTTAGATTCAGTTTTCTACTTCTTTTTAACATCAGTTGAACCATTTTTATCAGTGGATTTCTTCAGGGACGAGGATGCCCACTCCATATCTTCCAAGATGGTTATGATGTTATTGTTTTTTATGAATTGTAAGGCCTCTTCCAGAGTGCTGAAGATTCTCATCTCACTTAGGTGCAGTATTTTTATTTTTGCAGGGAAGGCCATTTGCGCTTTAATATTGTTCTGCTTTAAAGTTTTTATTAGTGGCCATACCTTTTTCCTCTGTTCCAGTACTTTAGTGGAATAGTGGAATAGTCATTATCAAATCTTATTAGATTCTGGTTATATTTTATAGGACTTTTTCTCCAAGCTGTCTTTAACACCAGCTCTTTATCTATAAAAGACATACATTTTATTATAATTGATCTTGGAGAAACATAAGATGGTGATGTGGTTGATGCTAAAGTTTTATTTCCCTAAGCACGATGCATCCTTTCTATGCCAAAGGAGAAGCCTTCTTCGAGATTTAGAACCTCTGGTATCCATGTGTTTAGAAAAGATAAAATGTTCCCTCCTTCCGTTTTCTTAGGTAAGCTGAAGACCCTGATATTAGACCTTCTCTCTCTATTTTCAAGGTCGTCTAATTTGTTCAAGAGCCAGGTGTTCTGCTTCAAGAGATACTCTGTTTGTGTTTCCTCTTCCTTGAGCCTACCGTCAATATCAGTCAAGAACGTTTCAATGGCTGTTAACTTTGACTGATGTTGCTGAAGTATTTCTTGGAAGACTTCTGTTTGTTTCTGAGAGTTCTCTTTGATGTTCTGCAAATTAATCTTAAAGTCATCCATTTTAGTTGATAATTCTTGTAGTGTGGTAGTCACCAGCTGCAGTTCTTTTTTTATAGCCAAGTCTGAATGAAGATTCTTCAGATTACTCATCTCTCCAGTTGCTGTGAATAGACTTCTGAGTAATTTGACAGGAAATTTCTTACTTCAGATTATTAACTAAATATTTAAAGTATTTTTGTTAGAAATTGATAAATTAAATTCCTGAATTTTGATACTTGTTTATAGAGCTCCAGAAAAGTGCTGCCTTCAGTTAGCCATTCCGGCTCCGCCCCCTCAAAAGAGCTTTTGAATGCATTTCTACTCCTGCAAAAGCAACAAAATGGCAGTTTTCTGAAGAAGTCTGCAGCTACTTCCAGAATTATCTACAGGTTAGAACATTCACCTTAGCTTATGTCATGGCTAATGCCAACCCTGTGCCTACTGATAAGGGTATAGACCAGTGATCAGTGCTGGGACCACTATTATTCAAATGATTCTTTATTGACATCCTCTGGGATATTCTGGACATAAATATTACCTTAAAAGCTGATGACATTATCAATACCAGGCACTGTCATCAAAGTGCAAAATCAATAACCTTTTACAAAATGACGGATTCCTAAGGAAATGGATGTGCATTATTAACAAACTAACTCTAAATATGAATAAATTCTCCTGTATGCTGTACAGGACACAGACTCTCACCAACACGAGCACTTGACATAGTTGACTGTCTACTATATTCCATCCTCTTTCTTACTTGGCAAAAAATACCTGATCCTTTTGTTAGACTAGTTGCTTTCATTTCTACCTCATGTGGATAACCCCATACAAAAAGTATTTACACAGCAGAAGATGGCCTGCAAAATCTCCTACCATCTAAAAAAAAAGAAACATGGCAAGCGTGCTGTATCCATCAAGTTCTACTCTGCATTTTAGACTACCCCCCCTGCCATAGTATTACTCTGTTACCATTATATAGTTATGCCAGAGATCCAAAAATATGACACTACGTTTCATTCACCTGAGTACCTGTCAGGGACATGACAGCACTTCTCTCAGTAAATGAAACTGTTTTAAGTGGAGGGCAGAAAGTCCTTTTTGCTGAACACACTGGCCTTTAAATTACTGAACGGACACCACTGTCCTCTACTTCCTCCAGAACAAGAGGCACTTCAAGTTCCCTAAGGAATGCCTATTGAGATATTTACAGAAATATGAAAACATCTACTTAATTGTATAATAAGCAATGGAAATAACAGTAAATATCTCCCAAGATGTGTAACTTATAGTGCAAATATCAACGACAGCTTTTTAACACTGTCTAATGTTTCATCTGATGTCTTGCAACGGTTTGTAAGTCACTTGTTTTTTTACTACACATGGCAAAATTGCTTATTCTCATAATTACTAATAAACAACTAACAACATCTAAGACATAGTGTGACACCAATCTACAGGACAATGGATTTTCCTGTCTTCGACCATGGCATTTCACATTGTTTTTCTTTAATACCATGTGACTCTCAGCTATTAAAATAGGTTAACTGCCCTTGTGGGCCATTTCAAGCTTAGCCAATTACCCCCCTATAAAAATCAAACCCTTAACTTTGTGTTTGTAAGGTAAATAACTTAACCATTGTACCAACCTCCAACCAAAAATATGGCCCATAATATGAAACTATGAGTAATAACTGACAAATACTGATTAATTTCTCTAGTGCAGGACACCCTGGATTAACTGTCATTTTATTAATACCTTAATGCCATTTATAATACTGCCTTTTATTTGCTTCTAAGTCTATTGATTAAAGAAGTCAGAATCAAAAAAGGCCTAGATGCCAGAATGAGCTATGTGTGTTGAATGGAAGAATACAAAACAGTGCTATAAACCTGAATGAAATACACAGCTGTTATACCTCAGTAACAGACTTCTAGAAGGATGGATACTGGCATGATGTAAATGGTCTTGTGATTCAATTGCTTTGTATTTCCTATGAAACTGTGATCCTACGATCCTATGAATAACAGGTGAGAGAAAAACATTTTGGTAGGCAAATCATTTGACGTCATAATACTAATTTGATTTCTTGTGTGTAAGTGTAGAATATGACTCCATAAATAGGAAACTATTAGATGAAGTTGTACCAGCAATGAATATCTATAACTGGGATCTCTGTTTTGTATTACTGTCATGGTAAAATAGGTAGCATTAGGCATATTCAAACTTTAATTCAACTAGCACAGACATATGACTCACAGTGTTCTGTGGCGATGATGCCGTAAACCAGTTCTCTATAATTTTTGTAGTACGTACTGTACAGAATTATGCTACCTTGTTTCCCATAATTTGCAAATAAAATAGTTTCCTTTGCTATAAACAAGTAGCTAAAATGTAGCTATTTCTCTTTTACTCAAATTTTAGTGTCTATCTTACAGTCAAAGATTGTTGTTGTGTCTTTCGGCATATCCCGGTTAGGGGTCGCCACAGCAGAACTCCGGGGTCCGCTAATGATTGGTAGTGAATTTTTACATGCCGATTTACCAGCCTTAATGCACAACCTTCAACAGAGGCATGCTCATTCACGCATGTTTCCACACAGAAGACGCTCTAGCTGAGAATCGAATGGGACGACGTCTTGCTGTGAGGCGACAACGCTACTGTACTTAATATTCGGACAGTATAATAACACAAGGCAGACATTCTATTTTTTTCTAAACATTACCTACCTATCACAGATTTCATTTCATTGCCTTAGTTTGTCAGAGATTACTGATCTATCAAATACACATATACCGAACTGTACATGTATTAATGTCCATCACACTACAGATGCATTCTTATGTTGCTTTCATTTCCAGTCAAGCTATTAAAATGCTTTCTGTTAAATAATTTACAGGATAGTTCTGTTTTGCTTGTAACACAAAGGAAAATCTGCAATAGAAGCTAAACAGATGTTAGCATTTTAGTCTGGGATATGCAATTAACTGCCAAAGTGTAAAACTGAATATAAGACCGTCTCTGACTAAAGATTATAACGCATACTAATGCTTACATTTTCTGATCACTGAGCTTTAATGTCCGTACTTTATCCAGTTATTAATTGTATTGATTTCTTTATAAAAATAAAAAGGGAAGGACATTTTACAAATAAATACCATACAATACTTATCCTGTCCCCAAACAAATTAACCATTCACTCTTTCCTTGTGGTTATTTATGTACTTAATTTCTTTACTATTCCTCAAGGGAGAAGACAGAACAAGAATTCACCATACTTTAAAAAGTTTTTCTTAAAAGCATTGAGTATTTTAAGGAATGTATGTTTGCATCATCTGTTCAACAGGACCTACTATATCTATATATAGAGTGTTGATGGAGAAGTACAGAGAAGGTTAGAAGGAGTTGCATTGTGTCTTTGTGGATTTAGAGAAAGCATATGAGAGGGTGCCTAGAGAGGAGTTGTGGTATTGTATGAGGAAGTTGGGAGTGTCAGAGAAGTATGTAAGAGTGGTACAGGATATGTACGAGGGTAGTGTGACAGCAGTGAGGTCTGCGGTGGGAGTGACGGAGGCATTTAAGGTGGAGGTGGGATTACATCAAGGATCAGCTCTGAGCCCTTTCTTATTTGCAATTGTGATGGACAGGCTGACAGACGAGATCAGACAGGAGTCCTCGTGGACTATGATGTTTGCAGATGACATTGCGATCTGTAGTGAGAGTAGGGAACAGGTGGAGGAGACCCTGGAGAGGTGGAGATATGCTCTAGAGAGAAGAGGAATTAAGGTCAGCAGGATTAAGACAGAATATATGTGTGTGAATGAAAGGGAGGGTAGAGGAATGGTGAGGATGCAGGGAGTACAGGTGGTGAAGGTGGATGAGTTTAAGTACTTGGGATCAACAGTTCAGAGTAATGGTGAGTGTGGAAGAGAGGTGAAGAAGACAGTACAGGCAGGATGGAGTGGGTGGAGAAGAGTGTCAGAAGTGATTTGTGACAGAGTACCAGTAAGAGTGAAAGGGAAGGTCTACAAGAGGGTAGTGAGACTAGCTATGTTATATGGGTTGGAGACAGTGGCATTGACAAAAAGGCAGGAGTCAGAGCTTGACGTGGCAGAGTTGAAGATGTTAAGATTTGCACTGGGTGTGACGAGGATGGACAGGATTAGGAATAAGTATATTAGAGGGTCAGCCCAGGTTGGAAGGTTTGGAGACAAAGCCAGAGAGGCACGATTACATTGGTTTGGACATGTGCTGAGGAGGAATGCAGAGTATATAGGGAAAAAGATGCTAAGGATGAAGCTGCCAGGTAACAGGAAAAGAGGGAGGCCTAAGATAAGGTTTATGGATGTGGTGAGAGAGGACATGCAGGTGGTTGGTGTGACAGAGCAATATGCAGAGGACAGAAAGAAATGGAAACAGTTGATCTGCTGTGGCGACCCCTAATGGGAGCAGCCAAAAGAAGAAGAAGAAGATATATATATATATATATATATATATATATATATATATATATATATTTATATATGTGGATCTAGGACACTTGCTCGAAAAAGCAAGTGTCCAAATCCATATATACCAAACACAGTTTAACGAAAGCACTTTAATCGAAAAAGCGCTTCCGTTAAACTGTGAAGAAAAAAAAAACAAACCCCCCCAACATGAGGGCTACCCCCATATTATCACTCACCGCTGTCACTACAGTGGAGTAAAGAGATATTCCCTTACTTACACCGCAGTTGACCACTCTTGCATCACAGCTCTGCTGCTTGCTGCTTGGCAATTTACAAAAATGAACAGTAATATGTATAGTATGAGTATTTCAATGAAAAATGAAGCTCCAATATGTGTAGAGCTCTATATCTATATATATATATATATATATATATATATATATATATATATATATATATATATATATATATATATATATATATATATATATATAGAGAGAGGCAATCAATTAATAAATATATATGTATGTGTGTGTGTGTGTGTGTGTGTGTGCCCCCACACCCCCCTATTTAGTGTGTGTGTGTGTGTGTGTGTGTGTGTGTGTGTGTGTGTGTGTGTGTGTGTGTGTGTGTGTACACATATACATATTTCCTGTGGAATTGTTAATCAGTCATTTTTCCTAATTTTCTTATCTGATTGCTCTAATAAGCAGTGCTCAGATCTCGATCAAGCAGATAATAAAATTTAATATTTCTGAGACAACATAAAAGTAGTTTCTTAAATTGTCACAATAAACACATAGCTTTTTATTAAACTAATTTATTTCTGAAAGTTTCATATGAAAACGTTTTGTACTTTTCAAACAATCTTGATGCACTTTTTAAATAGAATCTTGATGTTTATTCATTTGTTCAGATAAAGAAATTCAATAGTTTTCAAAGTTCTATCAAACTTTTATAAGCTATTAATGAGTTCATAGAATTATACCATAGTTAGCTATCTATTTCAATCACTCATTTACCAGATGATTCACTTACTGTTTTCACTGACGCATGATCACTTTGTAGACATTTTATAAAATAAACATGTGATATTTGAAATGGCCATATTTCACCAGCTTTGTTTATTTTTTATCCTAATAGAGTGCAATTTTGTATATAATCAACCAGAAGCATTTTTGCAACAAAAATAAATAAGTAAATAAATAAATATCAGCTGTGGCTGACTGACTTTGCTTAGCTTCAAAACAAAACCAGCAACAAAATGCAAGCGTGGAGGTGAATGAAAGCTATTTATCTGTAATCCACTAGGTTTGCTCTCTCTTTAGAGTCTATGACTTCCAGCTATTTATTGTGATAGTAATGCTGGAGTCCAATACCTAATATGTATGAGGATATGATACATTACAAACACACACTAGTATTTATTAAAATCCTCACTGCTTTTATAATATTTTCCCCAATGCACGTTGGTCAGTTAGTGTGACAATCAGAAAAACGTGATTCAGAGACAGGTTTGGTACAGTGAGAAATGTAGTTTGGGACAAACTAATTTATCCTGAGACACTTTAGTTTTTTTTGGGAGTGTGGAGTGGGTTATGGGGTGGCCAGTGAAGAGGAGGGGGCATGAATAAATTATATTGAGTGAATAAGGGAGTGAGGATTGTTAGAGAATTTGGGCAGGGAAGGATTAAGTTAAGAGGAAGGTACCTAGGGAGGAATTAAGGTAAGGGTTGGCGGGGTTAGTGAAGTTTTAGGCATAAGCTGTAGGGTGGGTAGATCAGATTTAGGCATGAACTTGCTGTGGCAAGTATTACATCCCGGATGACCAGTAGGTAATTCTGGGTTCAGGTGGGCCTAATGTTAATATAGCAATAACCTATGATGTCAGTGTGGTTTATTGAAGATTTACCTATGGTTGGTGTGGTTTAATGATGAGGGTTAAGCCTGAGTGATTAAATAAATTCAACCATGAGTAAATCTTCAGTATACCACACCACACAGTCAGTTATTGCTATTATACAATGACATTATTCAAGAAAACAAATTACTTACTTTTTCTTAAATAATGTCTTTGTATAATGGTGCCATGGTGTTCTTTCACTTCTGCTACATATCCTGTTGCTTTTTTGATGCACTATGCCTGCGAGGGGGCTTGCATTCCCACACTTACCCAGTACATCAGTGCTTTGGAAAGGAAGCAACAGAGAGAGAGGAAGGTCTCAGTTGCCCCCCTCCCCCTTTTTTTAAATAAAAAAAAGGTTTTGGATACTTTAGGGTTAGACAAGAGACAGAATTGAGGAAATACAAGGAAAATCAAGTATGTTTCTTTAGCTGTGAATAATGTACCTGATTTCTTTAGTATTTTCTCTGTCCTGTCCCTATCATATGTCTGGACTGTTGGGATTTCTAATTTTATTTATTTATTTTTGTTTAAAAAATGTAAAAGTTACAGTATTATATACCAATGGAAGAAGTTCCAGGTGACCAGATCTTTTTCCATTGGTATATGCTGGGATTTACAACAGGCATGCTGGTTGGGTTGACCAATCAGTGTGCTACTTTTTGAATGCTAATGGCCAGTTGTTGTATAATAGTGTTTTTTATGGTGGAGATGGGCTAGTGGTGGTTTCATTTTTGTTTCTTTATTCCAATAATGGCGTTCTGCTGCAGTTCACGTTTAAGGAACCAGATTATACGTTTTCGGTTAGTAACAGGTGTGGGGAGGTGCCATTTTTTTGTCTGTTAAGGAGTTTCTGCCTGTAAGGAGCTTACCAGTTAAAGAATAAGAATAGGTTAACACTGCTCTTGCATGTAAATGGTTAAGTAAGATATGTAGGGCTTAAGCACTATGGTTGTTGATGGTTACTCGGCCTCAGATAGGGTTGTAGTGATTGTACTTTGGTAGTGACTAACAGGTTTTGTTGTTCAGTTGTTTGTTGCTTGTGTTGTGTGGTTTTAGCCTGACTCGTTTGTTTTTGGCTCCTTTGCTTCCCAGTTTGTGATCACCTGTGGCGTACAGCAGCGAACAGTGGCTTGTTGCTGCTGATATGGTTCCCTGAGTAAAATATATGTATTACATGGGCTGTGAGGCACTCATAAGTAATGGTTATTTACCATGCATGCACAGTGCACTGCTAACAGCTGTGGAGACAGGGTTAGCATGGCAGGGCTTAACATACTATGTTATAAGAGCAAGGCAAATTCTACCTCATATTTGCCCAGATATTTGTTGAATGTCCAGATTTTGTTTCATATGTTTGGGCTGTTCCACCATAAAGTCTGGTGTTTCCTCACAAATCAATGAGATGATCTGAGGACTGAAGTCATTAAATATTGACATCCATTTGAGTTTCAGACATCATAGTCATTAGGAAGTTGTATGCTAGGTCAAATCCTGTTGTTTCATCAACCTTCTAAGTTTGTAAGAGCAAAGTGTAAAATTTGTCCCTAATTTTGGGGCCTTGTACCCTTGTACCCCCATTATGTTCAGGCTTCATCAAGACTTCTTGCACTAAGAGGGTGAGGAGCGTTTCTCATATGAGGAGTTTTCTGGTGCCTGATAGATGCTAATGTTACTGTTGGAATCCTAATTTGGTATTGGAGCTTTGTTAGGAGAACAAAGTTGCAGTGCTGTACAGCAGAGTGCTGTTTGGCTGCCCTAGATTTCACAGAGTGCTCTTGATTTTGGCCTCATTTTTGTCTGTTCCTTATACTGTTTTGGTTTTTGAGGAAATCACTGGAGCATTCATATAAATTGCAGGCAGTGAATTAGATCAAACATTCAGGATGCATGTCCATTGGAAAATTCATGCTAATACAGAGCTTTTATTCTGTCACCATGCTAAGTTTGTGAGCAGTATTTTAGAAGTGTCCCTGTTTCTAGTCCTTTGTCTCTCCAATGTTATGGCTTTTTCAGATTTCTTAATAGGTGATTGAGAGGTATGTATTGCAGCTACGCAGCATTGGGGTTAATGGGCTTTGAGGTATAGTTAGGTGTCTGTATCAGGGTACAGGAGTACAGGAAGGTGGTTGAACAGCTGTCCAGTTTAGGGTACAGGGGTGGTGGTCTTTTCAGTGCTTGGGCTCTTGTCTTAGATGGGCACAATATGAACACTGCCCTCCCCCGAAGTTCTTCTTTTCCTTGCAGAATGGTAACATTTTTTTTTTTCAAAAGATGGACGGATCTTTAGCTTGAGACAGAGATGGGTAGCAATTGTACCACAACCAGAGTAACTGCTCAGGGACTGACAGTGATGGAGGCTCCTGTGGTAAAAGAGGTCAGTATGTCAAGAAGGAAAAGACGGGTACAGGTGACAGAGAGCACTTTGGTGGCACAGAAGATGTGATCTCAGAAGACATTGGCCAGTGCCACAGTGGAAGTTCCGGCCAGGGGATCAGTTTCCAGTGCTAACTCAGGTAACGATATTAAGTTGGGAGATGGAGGTAGTGCAGGTTTAATGAGGCAGGGGGTAGGCAACTGAACTGCAAAGGATGGGAGTTAGTACAGAATAATGGTGATGTAGAAGGGGAGCAGGAAGGTACGTGGGCATTTTTGGCAATGTGTGAGGAGCTTAAGATACCATTGGCTGCACAGAATTTGGAGGGACCTGCCAAGCCATTGTGTTTTCTAGGTTTGTTGGCGGCTGCAGAATGAGGGTTGCTTTGCCTTCAGTATTATAGATGAAATACTTAAAGGAGAAGACTGGCTGGGTGTGGGGCAAGGACAAAGTTTGGATTGAGGACCTTATAGAACTGTTTGGGCCACTGAACTTTGATTGCAGGGCAATTCGTCCAAGTCATACTTTCTGTTGGTCAATGGCATTCTTGCTAAAAGGAGGAAAAAGCAAACATCATTGGGTGAAGATTGGCAAACTTGTTCATTCAAATCTAGCATTATGGTTGTTCTTTTTAGATTAATTTAACAGCACTATGTTTTGGCAAGTGGATTGGCTTGGTCAGGAGAAGTTACAGTTGTTTACAGATGCAGCAAGGAGTATTGGGATGGGAACCTTTATTGGGGAATATATATATATCATTGGCTGGATGACTGGGAGGATGGCTGGAAGAAGGAAGTGATGCCTGTTTGGGTGGCTTCAGTGGTATGGCAGGAGTGATTACAGGTAGGAGGGTGATTTTTAATTCTGACAAAATTGCTGTGGTGCTGCTGTTGCAGTCAAAGACAGCAGAATGTAGATTGCTTTAGTTAGTTTTATGGAAACTAGTTTTGCAGAGTTTGTTGATTAATTTTCCTTTACAGGTGCATATTTGCCAGGGGCTAAGAATGTGATTGCTGCCAGCCTTTCTTGTTTTCAATTTCATAGGTTTCAGGAATTGCTACCAGAGATGGTGGGAGACTCAATAGTTTTGCCAGAGGAGTTGTGGCAGATTGGACTGAAGTGACAGCGCAGCTGATTCAGCATTCTTGGGAAGTTTCAATGAGGAAGGCGTATGGTAGGGCATTATCTGAGTTTCAAGATTTTGTTTTACAATTGCCTGAGTTAGAGGGAGTTTGGTTGATGAAGCTGTTACTGCAATACTTAGCTCAGGCTTGGGTTAAGGGGAGGGTGGTTCAGTCCATTAAGGTTGATTTTGCTGCCATTAGTGTATTTTTGTAGGTGGCAAGGTTGCAAGACTTGATAAAGTCAAGGGCAGTAGCTCGAGTGTTGAAAGTTTGGGGTAGGGATGCTGGTAGGGGAACCGATAAGCATTTGCCAATGTCTAAGCAGGCTGGTAGAGGTTTGTTGAGAGGCTTGTGTTTATTTAAAGAGAACTCAAATGATTATAATTTGTGGGTGACGTCAATATGGATGCATAATGGTGCTTTCAGGGTGAATGAGTTACTGGGTTCACTTGTATGGCAGGATGTAGTTATATATCCTAGGTCAGTGGAGATGTGGTTGCAGAAATCAAAGCCAGATCACTTGGGTGAAGGGGTGAAACTGGTTTTGAAGATGGACAGGGTGAGTCACTGTGTCCTGTGTTGTGAACCAGACAATTTCAGTTGACTCAAATTGGAAATCCATGGGATTTGGTTTTCTGTTCCCAGTGTGGAAGGATGGTAACAGACAATCAGTTTTGGGATGTGAAAAGGAAGATTTTCTAGTGTTTAGGCTTTCAAGGAGAGAAGTTTTCTACTCATTCATTTCATGTTGGCAGGGCACCAGATATGACAAGAGATGGTAGATCAGTGGAAGTGATTAAAAGGATGGCACATTGGTCTTCGGATGCCTTTTCATCGTATCTTATTTATATTTCTTTTTTCAGGTAAAAAGATGGTCATATTGGGTCACTCTTATATCTACTAGGTAGCAAAGTGCACAGCTCTTAGACCAGATGGATGTCAGCTGGGGTTGCAGTGATATGGGTGGAGAGTTCATTGGCATGATGTCAGAGGCCTCAGGTAGCAGCAGCATGAAGATGAGTTTACAAATGTATGTTCTCTTATTCTTCCACCAGGGAAAACAGCCAAAAAAGATCTAAACATAAAAATAAAGGTGGCAAGCAACAGTAGTATCAGAAAGGCTGAAAAAGTTACTTCCCTGAAGTTTAGGGCTTGATTCAGCACAGTATCTGGTAGCTAAGTACACATGATCATCAGTTTGTGTGACACCGTTGAATTTAGAATAATATGCACATGACCAATAAAAGCAAACACTGGCAATCTGCTAACAATGAATGAATAAATAAATAGCACCGAGCAGCTTCCTTTGTTCCACCAAAGGAAATAGCAATACAGTTCAAAATGTAAAAAACTAATTATAACAAGCAGCAGTCGTTTCATAATAGTTGAAAAATACTTCTCAAATGCTAAGGCATCTTTAGCAATCTTGATCAGTGAAGGATAATGTTACTGTGTTCAGTTATTCATTTAAGCTTGAACAACGCTCAGAATTGACCCTACCCGATGCAGCACTACCCCGTTTCAGTTAACTCCACCCTTAACTCCACTCTTTCAGTTGCTCCCCACAGATCCACCTTTTTTGAAGACCTTATTGACCACTGGTAATTTTTCCCTGTATCATCTTCATTTATACTTTAAATCATTAACTTAGTAACTTGACTAATAACACATGACCAAAAAGCAAAAGGCATACTCTCAAAACCATCAGCATGTGTAAATTCCCAGAAAAGGAAGTAAAGGTAGGTTATGATTAAGTGCTTTTTCTCCTTATTATAAGACTTATTCAGCACAAAGAATAATGAGCACATTACTCATAAAACGCATTCTCCACACCTCACGTCACATTGTCAGATGCTGCAAAAAAGAAAGAAGCAGAAAAAAAAACAAACAAGCAAGGAACTATCTTTTTGACTTTCCATGTTTATAAATCTCATCATAGTCACAACAATCAGAAACGTACTCTGCTGCTCACAAGCCTACTCTGCAATTGACTGGTTTTAAGCTATGGTTTATTGGCACACACAGGTTCTTCGGGTTCTTATCACGTAGTCAAACTTTTACAAGTTCGAAGTTCATATGGTCGAGACCATAAGTTCGAATATGTAAAAGTTTGAACCTTTAAATGGAAATCTCCATAAGTGGAGGTTTCCATTTTGTTCAATGGGGTGCGATCTCGGAGTTGGTATATTTAAGTAGCATGGGGTGTGGGGGGTGCAGGGAGGCTTACCCCCTTTGCTTAAAACAGTTTATTTTGTTTTCCGTTTTTTTATCCATAGTCGATGTTTTGTAACTTCGAACATAATGGTTCGTACATTATTTGTTCGAAGTTATAAGACATCGACTATGTGATATAGACCTGGTTCTTCTGGCATCTGACAAGGTTTCCTCTGTAAAATTCCCCTTAATTTTAAAATAAGCATGGCTTCTGTTATAGGGAATTTGGGACTATAGGTATGACTGTCTACAATTTATTTATTGATTTAACAGCCATCAGTAGCTAGCTTTACATTAATAGCAGAATGAGTGTAGTGATTACTTACATAATTTATTTTCCTGACAAAATCAAAGCAAGAAACTCCAGCTGCATTCGGTTGTATACTGCCTATTCAGAGATGATCGCTGCCTGATATACAAGGCCATGTCCAACCAAGAATTGATTTACATGCTCCACCTAAAGAAAACCCTATTCCCTCAAGCCACATGCTCTAGGGATCTAAACCTCACCACAACAATAAATAGGACCTGCTGGTGGGATAGATTCCTGTCCCAGAGACTTCCCATACTCTGGAACAAGATTCCAATCTACATTAGGCAGAGCTCCTCGCTAACCCTCTTCAAGAGAAACCTTGATGAGTGGATGGGAAACAGAAAGTATACCCCGGGGATCACTTCAATAGCTCTGCTGGACAGAGGCACAAGGAGGGGGCAGCGTAAGCCAACACATTCTGGCTAGGCTTTTAAATGCCTTTAGGCAGATGGCCTAGAACCTACCTATGAACTTAAGTATTGAATTTTAAATTCATTTTAATTAAAATGCACTTATTATCACAATGGCTTCATATAAATTGTCTAAATGCATTTGTACTATTTTAGTGGGGTCATTCTCCATATCAATGACATAATTTATAAATATGGAATTATTTAAGATTATTATAAAATTATAGGTGTGAGTATGTATGTGTGTGTGCCTTCTGTGGAAGATTGGGTGCCAGGATGGCAACTCGACACTGTAAGACTCCACTGCCAATCGTTCTATAGACTGTTGTTCCACTGTGGCGACCTCTTACCAGGAAAAGCCGAAAGAAGAAGAAGATTATAAAATTACATGGATTACGCTGTTAGAATGAATGGGTGTCCTTCTTTTAGTATTCATATCTTCTCTAGGTTTCCACAATCCCAAAGTGTTGAAACCCACAAAGGGACAATAAACGACCAGCACTGCCTCTGCCTTGCCATGACATAGTAAATTCCTGATGAATTTCCACCTGATTGATGATGATAGGAAATTAGTCTGATATTTATAGAAAAGGCTGAATACTATATATTATAATCACCTCTCACTTTACCTGTTATATCATTGGGATCCAATTATTAATTAATTTTGAATGGTAATTTGTATAAAATTAATGTTTCACGTAAGGAGAAATCTTCCCTGCACAAGATCCCATGATGAAGTTGCACCCACCATTTTTTTTTTAATTTAATGTTGCCACTGAAATCAGTTTCTCTGAAAAAGGAATGCATATATGGTTGTTCAAAAATGAGTATTTGCCTTATTTCCTTCTACAAATTTAGATAAATTCAGATGCACCTGGGTGGCACAGTGGTGCAGTGGTTAGCATTGTTGCCTCACAGCAAGAGGTTTTCTAGTTTGATTCTCGGCTAGGGTGCATTCTGTGTGGAGTTTGCATACCTTCCTTGCATTAGTGTGGGTTTCCTCTCATATTCCAAAGACATGCATCTAAAGTGTTTCTCCCCAGGCCTCCACTGAAAATTGGTTCTGTCCCAGTCAGACTTTACTGGTAAACAAATTTTAAATAAATAACAGCACCTTTTTAAAATCTAGATTTTGAATCCTCCTAGATATATTGAATATCATGCATGCTGTGAAAATATGACTTTGTCTTGGAAAACTTGCATTTTGACATGCATAAAAGCTAATGCCAATCAAGTTTGGAAGGTCTTCCTGTCCAATTACTATATATGAATATTTTTTATTTGCTAATTAGATAAGTGATCTGATCCGAGAATCATTTTCATTCGTGATATGACCAGATAGAGAAGTCTGAGTCACATTATTCAAGTGAAAACTGGTATTTCACATAACAATAACAACATTGAGAGTAAACAGCAATAGCTATGTGATACGTCCTTGATACATGGCTAAGGAAATATAAATAATTTTTAATAAATAATCACTAACTGGTTTTGATGGAAAACTATATTGACTGGTAAAGAGAGAGCAAAATCCATCTTTAATTCATTGTACATCAATAACATGTTATTACTTATTTCTAAAGACATTGGGCAGGATTCACGAAGCCTCCGTGTAAGAGTTATAACTCATACACGGAGGCTGCAGTTAAACGGAGTGATGTCAGCATGCTCTGCATATTCATGAGAGCATGCTGAATCACACCCAGGTCTAACACTGTCCGTGTAAGACATGTGGGGCGTGTCCGTAGGCTGAGCCCTGCAAGCAGACACGCCCCCAGAAGTGTAAAAGTGCCCAAAGTAGACACCCACAACAGAGTCCACGGAAATGTGAATAAACACAACACAACACATGCCCCTACAGACTATTAAACATAAAAGAAATATAAATGAACATGTCATATTTTTTTTAAATTGTAAAGATGTTTAACCGTGAGTGCGCTCGTTATGCTCAGAGCGCAGCTACAGTTAGCAGTCAGTGGGAAAGCATATAAGAACTAAATATGCAAAATAAGCCAGGAAGCAATAGCGTAGCGGTAGACATGGTTCGAGCCCCCACAACACCAATTTTTTTTTTTACCAAAATAAGCAGGAAACGAGTCCCTGACAAATATGTACACATAAAACCCCAATATTTGTAAAATGCAATGAAATAGCCCATTTATATTGAAGAAATGTGAGTTAAGAAATGAATAGAAACTGCCAGATGTGCCTATAGCTGAGCTACAGTTCAACAGAGTGAGTGTATGTACCCGTAGATAAGCAGTGGTTTAACTGGTGCAAAATGAGTGCCCGTAGCTGAGCAGCGGTTTACCACGCTAAATATATGTGCCCCTAACTGAGCTGAGCGGAATACGCGTGCCGATAGCCAAATGAGGCTTAAACCAGCGTACCGCTTATGAGCGAGCGACGCGCAAACAAGCTAACCGACGGGCAACGTTGAGCAAGCCGTATCAAAACTGCCTTTATACAGACACACCCCTCAGCATGTCTAGACAGTCATGAAAAATAAAAAGCAGTGGCCAGGTTCGAACCTAGGATACTATACACCATAGTCAAGGTACAGAACCACTAAGCCATGACAGCAGTACCTAGAAATGCAATAATAGCTCATATATAGGAATGAATACAAACTAGAGCATGACAATGCAAGTTTACTGAAGTTGATACAATTCCAAAATGGCCAATCACAGATATGTGCGGGAAAAACGGACTATAAAAGCCCCATAGGCAGGAATACACAGCATAAACAATTGTAGAACAGACCTGCAGGCAGAATGTCAGGAGTAGGAGAGGGTAGTCGCTTTCGAGCGCAGAGGTGGGGTGTTGAGGAGTCCAGGTACATGGCCTGGCTCCTAGTCCACAATCATGAGGCCCAACTCATGCAGGGCCAGGTCCTCTGGGGAGCGTACAGGGCTGAGGCGTGGGACCGGTTGGCTCATGAACTCACCAGTGCCACAGGGATTCCAAGGAAAGGTGAGCAGGTCCATCACCACCATGCAGACCTGAAGAGATGCAAGCAGGACCAACTGAACCTTTGGATCCAGGAGGCCCGGCAATCACCCAACGCCCAACCACTGATTAAGTAACATTTAATTATGTATGTAAAAAGTTAAACTAGCTGAAATTATGGAGATGTGTATTCCAATATTACTTCATTTATATTACAACTGCAGGTGTCCGTTCTGCGAACCGCAGAGCCTATGGCGATAGGCTGGTGCGGTTGCACCACCAGGCAGGTCAGTAATCCACTACCAGTAACTGTAAAGAAATATAAAAGTATGACAGTCAGCAAAAGAGTGCAGTGTAGCCAGTAAGGAATAAAATTTGCAAGTAACAGTGTGAAAGTGTATGCAAGTATTGCTTGATTACAAGAGTTCCCAGCCTGTAAGTGTAAACTAAACATGAAACTGTCCAACATATATTCTGAAATAAAAATGCCCTGCCTGTAAGAAAATAGTACACAACCTGCAGCAGGATGTAAAGTATAGCTGCAGAAGATGATGAAATCACATATGTGAAATATATCCCTGTGGAAATACTGAAACATGACAGAAGTGAGACTGCTGGAAAGGATTGTAATAACCACTGTTAAAACATGTCAATAAAGCCTAGAAGTACCATCCTGAATAGTAACATGAAAGCAAGTGAGAGAGTGTGAGAAAGTGTCAGGAATCCAGCAATACATTAGTAATAACCCCTGAATAAAGTATACTGCAGTCAAGACAGAATTAAATGCATGTGAGACTCAGAACCAAACAGCAAAATCTCTTCAAAGTGTTGCTGCATGTGAAATGTGTATCCCAAAATCTGGATATGTTGCTCACAGTCTGAAATATGCAGATAGGATGATTGTCTGATATACCAAACATCCACACTTGTCTACAGGTATATAAAGCAAAGGTAGCAGGATGATGTATCTGAACAAAGCTTGATATGAATGTGTATGAAGAACACTAAAATGTATATTGATGTTGCAGTAACAGTCCTATCAGCAAGGTGAAATAGTTAACATATAGGACACTGTAGTTAGAACAGTAGTGTGTATATAACTGTAGCTATTAGAAATGTACAGCATATGTATTGGTATTCGAAGGTGTTAATATTATTTTACCCCACCCTATAACCACCTATAACCCATTCCACGTGAAAATGGTATGTGCAATCACAATTAACACCCCTGGACGTTTGTCCTGTTGGGTCATATATATTTGCATGTCTGTTGATGCATCTGCCCTGTTCATACATCCACACCTGATGGCCTGTTGCCATCAATTAACCCTGCATGTTGTTGGACTGTGTATTTCTGTTCAAATTATGCATGTGTTATGCACAATGTTCAATGGTGTGAATATCTGGGTGTTTGGTTATTGGGAATACTAATGCATGCTGTTACAACTAACTGTGAATGGTATTATATGTCACTAACCCAAACTGTCATGACATAATGCAAAATATAAAACGACAGGGAAGGTGGGTTCCAGTGGACCCACCTCTCCCACCTCAGCTGGCGAGTGCACCTGGCACTAGTGCCGAGTCTGGACCCTCCTCCGGTGGCCCTGTACCATCTGTGGGTGGAAGCCCTGCAGGGGATGGGGCTCGCCCCCCCTCTGCAAGTGTGGCCGGAGGAGATCCACCACTCACCCTCCGTAACGTCCGGACTGTGGTGCATAGGGAGATTCGGGACTCTGTCCTTGAGCCCCTACGCCAGCTCGAGGCACGGGTGGTGCAACTAACGGGCTTGCCCATTGCCCCGCCTACACAGCCCCCAGCACAGCCCCATCCTGGGCAGTGAAGGAACAGTGGCAACTGCCTATGGGTGGGGATATCAGTTCCACTGTTGCCATCTGTGGGCTCATGGGCTCTGGATATCCAAACCTCCGTCCCCGTCAATTGTGTAACCCCCCCACACGTGTCATACACTGCCTCTGTATGCGTCTTGTTTGTCTTATCTGTTTACCTACCCAGCCTACCTCCCCAGCTGAACTGACGTCCTTCACCTGACATACCACTCTTACCTGAAAAAAAAAAAAAAAAAAGGGCACTCTGTACCCACAAAAAAATTACGCCCCATACATAGCTCCCCATTCCGCACACATGTCCACTGGACATGGACCCTATCAATTACAATTGGCTGTACAACAAGTATTATTGTTGTCCTGACACCTCTCCCAGTGGTGGAAGGTTTCAAATGTCACAACAAATTACATACATATGCACAGCTGTTGCTGCTGAAGAAATGGGCAGCTATGGGCCTTACCTACATCCCTCCTGCACATCCCAAGCTTGTTTCCCTACTGTCTTACCCTCTTTGTGACCCCTTTTTTTCCTGTCTCCCCATTTTCTTTTCTTTCAAAGAAAATAGCGCAGGTGTGCGCCAGAGTAAGCACTGTTAAGCGGTTGTAACCGGGTGTGTGCGGAGCTAACCACCAGTGCGCATGCGTGAGCTCCACGCAAACCAGCGCTAGCCCGGTTACAACTGCTTAAATGTGCCTTAGTCACTGTGATTGACAGGTCCTGTACTCAGTTCAAAAGAAAAATAAACTCCCACTGTCAGTCCCGAACCCAGGACCTTGGAAACACTAGTCTGTACAACCTACCACTAAGCCATGACTCTTATACAAAAACATTGTGCTAAAATAAATATAACCTGTAAAAGTAGGGATGAATGTAAAGGGAATATAGGGTGTGTAGTACACAAAGCATGTCATTTAAAATAAATGTCAAAACCACTGGATATCCATAATAGTAGTGTGTGAAAAGAAACAGCCATGCTAGTTGGCAGCCTGTAGATAATAAGGTCAGTTAAAGTACATAGATATATGTATGCAAATGTACATATATATATATATATATATATATATATATATATATATATATATATATATATATATATATATATATATATATATATATATATATATATACATATATATATATATATAGTTGTAGGAGTCAATGTGCATACACACTTGCTACAGGGAACATGAAAGAGGAATGGAGAATTGTGAATATACAACACAGCCTGAAGCATGAGAGAGATACTAACCTTCACAGTCACAGAACACTGTTCACAGCATACCAGCATGGTCCCCGCCCACACAATCTGAAAGAGCAACGCCTATCACACATACCCTGAAATCACAGTGAGAACTGCAATGAGTACACAACTGGCTGTATGCAATTAGCAAATGCTGGCCTGCAATTGGTGCAGAGGCCACCACATGGACCTATGCAGATACCTACAAAAGCATCCAGTGCTAACACTCCCCACATGCAATACATTCATTGCATTGTCTGCAAGCAGACAGAGGGAGGGCGAGAAGTGGAAGAGAGAGAGAGAGAGAGCAAGAAAATAAATAAAAAAAAAAACTGTGACTCTCTGTACCCTGAAGCTGTCAGCACTGACAGTAGCAGCAGCAAGCAGAAGCTGTGGTAACGCAACCAGCTGCGACAAACAGAGGTAATGCAAAGTAGCAGGTTAATAGTGTGCATACTGTGAACCCTCCAAATGTGTCATAGGTCTGTATCCATAGGTATGTCCATGTGATATGTTGTGTGTACGTAGTCCCAACAAAAGGGGACGACCATACATCACATGTCAAGCAGTCATAGGCCAGGATCTGGTAGCATGTGTCTGTGCGTTGGCCTAGCAATGGCTGTAGTGACTGCTTTGAAATGTCAGCCAGGCCCAAAGGTCAGGATCAGCCCATCCCAAAGGCACACTGGCTGGGAACAAGTGTCCGCAGGTACCTGATGTCACTGCACATGCATCCCATACTGCATAAACCCATAGCTTAGCAGACCAGGCCCATTATGCATATGATGTGGTAATTCCCAGGGTCAGCCGAGGTGCCCCCTTAGTGTTGTGGGACCACTGTTGCTGTATGCCACTGTCCAGGTACATATCCTGTAGCACGGCCAGGATAAACTATCAGTGTTACATGCGGTGGTATGTCCCCTCAGAGAGCTGGTAGCACACATCCAGGGGGACCACGAGGTCACAGTGATGCTGTGTGTTCTCCTCTGCTGAGGGCGGCCCTCACCTGGACATGTGCGATGATAGGGAGGTTACATCCAGCTGGGATAAGTATCCCAAAGGTGAGGGAGAGGGAGGGGGGATATGTGCACCGAACATGTCTGCAGGAATGTTGGCAATATGCGTGTGTTTGGTGAATGTTAAGTAGGTGTGGTCTAACACAGAGCATAGCCGAGGCATGTGGTCCATATGTGTAACATAACTGAAGAAGGCCTTGTGGTCATCCATAGTGTTTATGTCCATTTCCCTCCCAGAGTAGGCTGTGGCTGTCATTATGATGGACTGTAGCATAGTACCAGTGCTGACCACAGATGCCTACCCTTAATGTGAATGTGCTCTGTCCTGCAGTAGCCTCCTGCTATTGTCATACAATCTGCCTCTGTCTGGGCCCACTGGACATGATGCCTAACCATTGTGCATAGGGTCTTGGTTAGACATGTGTGTGCAAGTGTCATGCAATCCGCAGCATGTCCGTGGTAAGCATTTGCAAAGGGGTCAGCAGTGCGGCTCGTGGCTTCCACTGGCCCAGTGTGCTGCATGGATACCACCCCAGTCCCAGCAAGTGAATAACTGTCTAACCACATACATATCAATGTAGTCTACTGTTCTGGTGGTGGTGGTGGGATATGTATATCCAGGCCGAGTAACGTCTGTCCACATCAGAGTAGTGGACGGTGTCCCACATACAGTACCTTGGGATGGACCCCCAGAGTGAGGTTGTGCATAGCACCTGTCAGTGTGTGCTGACCGATGGGGCATGCTACTACGTAGTGTGGAATGTGGCAGGTATTGTTGCACAGGTATTGGCCGAGCACTGATATTTGGCCATGTACCTGTGTATCCACCACAACACACACACATGCAACATATGGGAGTAGTAGTATATCACTACACATGCGTATCATGTATAGTATGTGTGCCATACATTGCTGACATGGTCTGCTGATATCCTGTCTGTGTTCTCTTCCAGGGAGATGGCGCGACAGCGTAACCCCGCCTACTCCGTGGCGGAGGATGAGGAGATCCACCAGAGCCTGGTGCGGGAGTATGACATCCTGTTTTCCCACACCAGTCAGAACCAGCAGGAGAGGGCCGCACTGTGGCAAGACCTGGTCCATAGGGTAAATGAAATTGGCACGCATAACAGGACATATGAGCAGGTACGACATCACTGCAGTGATTTAATCCGAAGTGTCCGGCAGCATGCAGCAGATACCCACAGGCAACAGGTCGCCACAGGAGGTGGGGTGGCCACACATACCCCCCTCACCAGACTGGAGGGGCTACTCCTAAGTGTTGTTTCTCCAGCCCCAGAACACCAACAGCAGTACACCTGCATTATGATGGAGGCTGGTTCCACACAGCAGCACGACATGGAGCGTGCAGGTAATATGCCATATGTACACCTGACTGTTCTGTACACTGTATCATATGCAATATCAATGGGACAGATGTGCCCACTGACATTAATCTCATCATTTCTGCATGTCCCTCCAGGGTTACAGAGAGACAGGCCATCCATGCTGGTGAGTGTGTTTAACATAACCTATAATAGTCCTGATAATGCTAGTAACAGTAGTGTAACTCAGTAGTGCTCTGTGTGTATACTGCAGGGTGTGCATGTGTGCATGTGTGCAGGTGTGTCAGTGCCCATGTGTGCATGTGTGCAAGTGTGCCTGTGTCCAAGTGTGCATGTGTGCCTGTGTCCACGTGTGCATGTGTGCATGTGTGCCTGTGTCCATGTGTGCATGTGTGCATGTGTGCCTGTGTCCACGTGTGCATGTGTGCATGTGTGCCTGTGTCCATGTGTGCATGTGTGCATGTGTGCCTGTGTCCATGTGTGCATGTGTGCATGTGTACACGTGACCATGTGTGCATGTGTGCATGTGAACATGTGTGCATGTGTGCATGTGTCCATGTGTGCATGTGTCCACGTGTGCATGTGTGCATGTGTCCACGTGTGCATGTGTGCATGTGTGCATGTGTGCATGTGTGCCCGTGTGCATGTGTCCATGTGTGCATGTGTGTATAACTGTATCACTGGTAACAATGTCTGGAGAATGTAAACTGTGTTTCCTGTCTTCATCCCACAGGTTCTGGGGCTGCTCTGGTGACCTGCAGCAGGGAACCTGAATCCTGTGCCATGGCTACTGGTAATGATGATATATGTGTAATGGTACAGGAAGGTGTGTCAGGGTCTGCCATTGGTCAGCCAATTGACAGTACACAGCTGTTAACCCCATCATTGCGCACAGTCATCCTGCCTATACATCCTATGTCACCATTGTCCCTAGGTGATGGACAGGATACAGCGGGCATAGACCAGGGTAATGTGGTACCTGTGGCACATGCATCCCCACACAGCAGCCATGGGCAGGGTCCTCCGATGGTACCACACAGACAGTTGCCCGTGGGTTCTCGTGGGAGCATCCGTGGGCGTACTGCCTCTGGCCGACGTGCCCAAAGAGGTCTGTAAACCTCAGCGATGTTTCGGACTGTCATGCAGGCTCAGTCACGTATGGAAAGGTACACCAGACAGGGTCTGAGGGAGCTCAGAGCATGCCGCACAGCCATGACAGACAGTATGCGTGACATTGCGGATGCTATCCGTAACATCACCGATGTCATAGACAGATGTTGTGGGGACATATTACAGCAGTTCCACAACCAGATGTCCATGAGCCATTGCAGTGGTGGGCATCTGCGGCGTCGACGTGGCCGTATGCCGGCAGCGGCAGCAGCTGGCAGTCGGCGTGGACGGCAACAGGCTCGCACAGGCCCCCATAGTGCCAGCAGCAGCCAGCCCAGCAATGCTGGGTCTGTGCTGTCATCGGAACGCCCCAGGAGACCACGTGCACGTGGCTCTGGACAGTCCCAACAGGGACATGTGTCCAGTCAACACACTCCCGCTTCTGATGACAGCACCCAGTCAGGCGTTGTACTGGATACGGTCTGTTGCACCCCTGCCAGGCACAGGTACCATGTCCGTGCACAGACACTGATCTGTATGGCCTGCCAGGTGCAGTCTGTGGCTGTCCACAAACCCCTGTATATGGCAGCCATGAGGTGGAACTGTGTGCGTGCATACACACATGCGGAATGTTAACACTTAGGGCAACCACATACATGCACACACTGCAGCAACACTGCCCCACCCTGTACTGCTGCCCCTCACCAACACACATACACACACATGTCAGTTGGTGGTATCAGTGGCTGACTCAGGCATACCTAATCCACACCCTGTGCATATGATGACACTGTGCCACCTCCTGCAATCTCCAACATCATTGCGGGAACAGGTAAACACGTTGCTGATGCACAGGGTGACTACATAGATGTGTATTAGTAGTATCATGTTGGTAACAGTACAGTGTGCTGCTATGACTGTGTGTGTACCCCAGCATGCCTGCTGTGGTAACTGTATGAATGTCCTGAATTGTTATCTGCACCCATAGTACATACCAAAGCATAACAGCTGCACATAATTGCATGCCGGTGGTAAGGTTGTCAACAGATAGCCGCATACATGGGCAGCACAGAGGGAAAGCTAACGCAAGTAGTGATATGCAGTGGTGGACATGTACAGTAATGGTGTCAAGATGCCCACAACAACTATGCCATGTGTATGTTCACGCATCTAGATATGTGTGCAGTACCAATGTTGTCCAGACAACAAATAAGTATGACATAATATCGGTTCCACCATGGCCATCTGTGCTGCATATTCCTGGGTACATGTTGATAGTGCCTACATATATGCATTGTTACTTACTGTTATTGTTACCCCTTCTTTGTTGTATGATGCAATACTTCCAGCCCTGTGTACTGTAGCCTTGTCTGCATGCATGTTCGCCTGGGGTCCCCTGGAACACTGCTTACACCTGCAATGCAGGGTTACAGTGCTTCAGTAGACTGCTAGTGACATCTGCATAGCGTACCATATGTATGTCAACCTTACACATGACAGAACGTCACTGTCTGTCCTGTACGCATGTAAGTTGCCTGTGACACATTGCACACGTCTTACCCGGCATGTACCCACGTGTGCAGTCATATATGTCAGTGCTATGAGACAGAGGCAGTCCACCCACACATACACACCTTCAGTATGTTGTTCCCCATTGGCCCTATGTGTTGGTACTCACCATGGCAATCACACTACTAGGGCGGCATGTCCAAAGGTAACCTGTGAATTGCCTCTATGGTCCAGTCGTGGTTTATGTGGGTCATGTGTCATTGTCACAGCTGCCACATGTATGCAGTCAGCCATCACCCTTGGCCAGGTATATACAACACATGTGTGAGATGCCACCACACAGCCAATCTGGGGACTGGTCTCTCTGAACCCAGTGATGCCATACCCTGTCAGGTGGCATGTCATATATACTACGTACAGGACAAACATCAAACCCAATCCCTGCTGCTACTAATGATAATACCCCTGAAGATGTTCCTGATAGCTTTGACCAGCCCTTTACTGAGACAGTGCAGGCCCTAGCTTGCCATCTACCTCCCAGCTCCCCTGGTCCTGAAAGCAGCACCCTAGAAAACTACTTGCGTCCAGCCGCCAACCAGTCGCCACTTCACTTCTCCGTACCTTGGTTGTAACAGTGAAACCCACTACACTGTGTGCCGATCAACACCCTGCCGAGTACTTATCAAAACCAGATGATGCTATTGCTTACCCCGTCTCAAAGGTAATCAAACGTACTATGTTAGAATCTAACTTTCCCACCATCCGGAAAATGTCATATGTAATCCCACTTCAACAGGAGGCAGCTCTACTGACGTCTCCACTGATAGGCCAATAGCTATACACTCTCCACTTGCAGAGATTATGGTGACTTTCGTCATAGACAAGTCATGCACCACCTAATCCAAACTCGCATTATGGCAGACACTCAGCATGGCCTACGTCCTCATCACAGCACTCCGTCAGGCCTCCTAGCCTTCACTAACACCATAAGCCATACTTGCAACATCAGTGATATATCCACAGCCCTCTTTTTGGATAACTCAAAGGCATACGATATGGTTGATCACCAGCGTGGACTCCACACCCTGCACAGACTGTCTAGATACTGGTGCCTTCCAATGGTGTCAATCCTACCTGCATGGTCAACAGCAGGCCGGCCTCTGGCAGAACAAACCCTCTAACCGTCTACCTAACACCCTCAGAGTACCACAAGGCTCTATCCTACGGCCCTTGCTGTCCTCCATCGTCATTAACGACCGTTGTACTGTCATCCCAAAAGCCAGCTGTATCCAATATGCTGTATACTCTACTCTACTCTGATCTGCTCAGCCACATCTCCAGTAGAGTTATGTTCAGCTACCCAGACCACCTGTAATACAATAGCAAACTGGCTTTCTGAACATCGTCTGATCCTAATTCCCAATCAAACTGAACTGCTGTTATTCCACAAACACGTAGGTCTACCACGTTCACCGTTACCATAACATCAACTGATGGCACAATAATCTACCCTGACCTATCTCTAAAACTATTAGGTGTCATCATAGACAATAACCTCATATGTGACATACATGTTAACCAGATTAGCCAAGCCATCAATAGAAAGTTAGGTTCACTTTACAGAATGAAAGCCTCCCTAGCCCCTCCAGCTAAAGGTGCCATAGCTCGCTCACACCTTGTTCCAGCCCTTCTGTATGCATTCCCTCTACTCTCACATATGAACAAGACTGTCCTTAACAAGCACTGGATTTGCTATGACCACATTGCCAGGTTTGCCACTGGCCCGCCTGTTAGGACACATCATTGCATCAATCTAAATCAGCTTGGTTGGCTTGCAATACCCAGCCTAATACGGTATAAACAACTGATTATGGCCTATAAAATCCTCCATAATCCAGACAATACTCCTGCACTTAAATTACAATCACCCCCTATAACAATCCTAGACCGCTTCGATCCTCTAACATTGTACTACTGAACTAGCGAAGTTTATTACCACAGCTGGTGATTCTCTCTTTGCAAATCCTGTAAGTAGATCCTGGAACCCACTTCCAGCTGGTATTACCCTAATGTCCACCTTAGGTCATGTAACAGTAGACTCAAACAACATTTGTCATGTAACTGGCTATGTCAGTGTATCAGGCCTGGCTAACTCGGATGTGTAACCTGTGTGAACCACTGTACTGTGTAGATACAATTTAATCCTGGCTTGTGCTCAGGTCTAACATTAATCTGTGGAACATGTTGGGCCTGCTTACTTATGTAATCTCTGTAAATACTCTGTACTATGTCATGCTAGTATTCTGTAATGCTGTATCTGCTACCCTCGTAGCTTGTCTCCACGGGCCTACCCTGGGAATGGACATGCATCCAGTTGGGCTATCCCAGTCAACATATGTAGGATAAATAAATAAAGCAATACATGATATTACAGTGACGACAATACCAGTCAGACATTGCCACACACTGACATCATGCCAAACACACTGGGGCATACGTGGGGACTCAGACTAGCAGCCTGCCTGTGCATCACACACCTCCACAGCTGGAACACAGGCATATGTTCCGTCGGAACACAGCACATGCCACACATGGCACGCACATCCTGTGCCACACACCCACAGCCTGTAGGGCTACACAACACACCTGCTACAGACGTGTCAGGTACCTGTCATGTGTGCTGCACTGGGGTCCCGCTCAACAGGCTGTATCTGGTGAAGGGCACACTGATATGACTCAGGGGCACTATGGTCCACCACAGCACACATGCATACAGGTCAGAAAGAGGCATGGACAGATATGACTCACTCATTGACCATGCCAGTGTGGCTGCCTGGTACATACCTCCCTGGACTACATGATAGGGAACATAGAATGGATCTCTCAGCATGTGGCACAGGCCAGTATGAGCCTGATGTTGGTTGCCAACATACCCTCCCCAGGTATTCTACCACTATATGTGGGACAGCTGTTGTATGTCTACATTATGCTCAGTCTCCACTGTCATTCATAGGGTATCCACTGGCTGTCAATGTGTGCTTACATGCTATGGAGGCCACATTGATGTTCACGGATCATCTTGCACGTGACACACATGGCCCGATGTATACTGGCAAGGCTCCTTGGTACACACATACTGCCATATGCTGCAGGACATGGTTTGCATAGCGACCTCCGTGGGTATCACACAGGGTAGGACACTAACAGTGCTGCTACACAACTACAGCAGTGTACACCGGAGGATGCATGCACCGGACACTGCCCTCAGCACGGTGAACTGCAGTGTCTGTGCAGTACCAGATGCATGATTCATGGCTCACAGGTGTTACCCATCACTGACAGGTTATGCCCCTTACCATGCCCATCGTCCCCTACACATGTAACACACATGGATAGGGGTGTGGTATCCCGAGTTAACATAGATACACACACCTCCAGGTTGTTGGCACAGCACAAACCATCAGGGCCTACGCACGTGCAGCTGACAGTGTGCCGGACTGCCATCTGGGTCATAGCATGGCACACACAACCCTCACATACATAGTAAGACCACCTATCCTCCATAACAACACCGGCAATATGACAGTCCCATGAACTGTGTTTATAAGGCCATACTGCATCCAGCCGAACATTGTGTGTGAGCATTACTGTAGCTACAACACTCTAGTTGAAGAGTTCACAGCATGTGGTCACCGAAATGCAGTGGAATGGCATGTTACCACTACCACAACAGGTGGGAACATGCAGCACCTGTACATTGACTACATGTACACTATACGGCCCAGACCAGATGTGTATCCCCTGCTGTAGGTCTTTCACCATAGACACCCACACTGTATAGGGACATACCACGTGTGGACCCTGCACAGTAAGACACACAGTCATATTGGTATACATCGCTAATACCATTTATCCACACAAAGCATGTGTCAGACATGGTAACTACTGCAGGTCACAGGTATTCCTGTGTATGTGTCACACACATACATCATGTGTGCAATGCCATTGCTGGGTTAGGCAATGGCATGCATTGTTATGTACAAACACCCACACAAGGTCATACTGAGTGACACAACCACACGTGATAGTTGTGGGTTACCAAAACATGCCTATCTGTACTCTGACTATGGTAATAGACACAGTAGCAGAGCACACTATTGGCATTACTAGCCAACTAGCCCTGTCTGGCTGTGCTGATAGTGTGGTGACATCCCTGTGTTTACGGTGGGGTATGCAGCATCTGGTGTATAGTAGTATTTGCCAAAGGATCTGTTCCCTCACACTTGCATTTACACACACCCTACTACCCCCACACACATGCACACTTGCCATATGCAGGATTCATTCCCCTACCTACCTATGTCATGACACGTGAGAGGGACGCATTAGCAAAGCGCACTGATCAGTTTACTAGATAGTTCCTCATCTCTGGCTATACTTAGAGGGTGCTGACAACATCAGTACTTTTAAAGGGTAATGTGCATCAGGTAGTGTGATCGCCTGATTGCCAGAACTAACATGTTTTTCATACGGAAATGCACACACACACATGTGTTTACAGGTTTCACATTCCTACCTAATTACATTATGATACACAGGGGAAACGCATTAGCAGAGCGCGCTATTCGCATTACTGGGAGGCTTTCCTTCTCCTGCTGTACTTATAGGATGCTGACATCATCTGTGTTAAAAAAGGGGCGTGTGCATCCTGTAGTGTGTTCTCCCAGTTGGCTAAAGGAACATTTCCCTCTCACAGCCTTTCACACACACAAACCCCACTCACCCACACTGAGCATTTGCAGGATTCGAACCCCTACCTAACTATATTATGACACTTGAGGGTGACGCATTAGCAGAGCACACTATCCGAATTACTGGGCATCTGTTCTGCACCTGTAGTATTTCTAGGGTGCTGACATCTTCATTTCCACAGAGGTTTGTGGTTGTCGTACTACCTGTCAGGTGGGGGATAGCATGTATATGCATTTGCAGCCACCTACATCAGGGTCAGATGTGCACATCGCACTGGCAGGTTATGTTCTATACCATGCTTTGGGACCACAGGAGCTGTAACACACAACACTACCAGTCCAGCACACCACACCCACATCCAGGACACACACCTAGCTTCCCTGGGAACAGTGCCAGGATATGCAGGTATTCACATACACCATTCCAGTTGTTAACATCAGGTAAAGGCATATTGTGTGTGAGAACTACTCAGGCCTCTACCACTTTACCCTACCGCCACTACAATTTGTGGGTCCATGTGCTATGGCAGAACCACACACCACAGCCACATGGGTTAATACATATTGCTCCTGTCCATCTGCAACGTGGGTACCCACTGTTCCACACCAGAGGTAGACCACCATTGTTGATACCTGCCCATGTCCACCTTTCCCTGGACATCCATATCCCATATCCACCCCCAGGCAAGGTTGTCACTGCACACAAACTGTGTTTAGCACAAGCAGACTCTACACCTGTGTAGACTGGGGTGGATGACTTCAGAGGACCCATGCTGGAGGACTATACTGGCCACTCAGACTATTCCTTGACACTTGCATCCTATGAGCATGTGTACAGTTTGCATTGGTCATTCAGATATTGGCAAAGGCTCTTGCTACCCCATAGTGCCTATGTTAGGCAGGGCTCAGATGACAAACCCACCTTCATAGGTATCACAAGGGATAGGAAACTAAGAGCAATGCTACGCAACGCCAGATATCTAAACCTACAGATGCATGCACCCAAAACACTCCTTGGCATGGAAAACATCGATATCTGTGCAGTTACAGATGCCTGGTTCAGGGCTACTGAGAGCACACCAGCACTACCGGGTTTACCCGGTTGATATCTTTGAAACAGTCACCAAGGCCATTGACGAGGGGAAGGTGGTTCACACAGCCTACCTGGACCTTGCAGAAGCCTTCACAACAATACCCCACTTGGGCATTCTAGAGAAGGTCACCAGCTTAAATATAAGGCCCTATGTCACTAGATGGATTGCACAGTGGCTCAAGGACAGATACCACATGGTTAGCATTGCTGGAGCCATGCCAGACCCCACGACAGTTACGGGTTGTGTCCCACACGGCTCAGTCCTGGGACCCTCTTGTTTGGTATATATTTATTGGAGGTACAGGCCAACACGGACGGACTGTGGCTGTCCAAATATGCAGATGACTGCAAACAGGCCACCATAATCGCCTCTTCAGCTGACACAAGCATTTTAGCGACAGACGACTTGTGCCAGAGCCATGGCCTTCTGCTGAACAGTGTTTAAGAAGGGGAATGTGCATCCTGTAGTCTGTTCACACAGTTGCCAAAAGAGACATTGTCCTCACACATACTAACCCCCCTCAGACAGGGACACACACTTGCCAATAGCAGGATTCAAACCCCTATCTGTCTATGTTATGACACTTGAGACGGACGCATTAGCGGAGAACACTATTTGCATTACTGGGGGTTTTCCCTTCTCCTGCTATACTTATAGAGTGCTGACATCATCAGTGTTTAGAAAAGGGAATGTGCATCCTGTAGTCTGTTCACCTATTTGCCAAAATGGACATTACCTTCACACACACTAACCCCCTCAGACAAACACACACACTCGCCATTCACAGGATTCAAACCCCTACCTAACTATGTTATGACACATAAGACAAACGCATTAGCAGAGCATGCTATGCACATTACTGGGAGGTTTCTTTTCTCCTGCCGTACTTATAGGGTGCTGACATCATTGGTGTTTAGAAAGGGAATGTGCATCCTGTAGGGTGTTTTCCTATTTGCCAAAAGGGACAATTCCCTCACACACACAAACCCCCTCAGACAAACACACACACACTTGCCATTCACAGAATTCAAACCCCTACCTAACTATGCTATGACACTTAAGACGGATGCATTAGTAGAGCACGCTATTCGCATTACTGAGAGGTTTCTTTTCTCCTGCTGTACTTATTGGGTGCTGACATCATCGGTGTTTAGAAAGGGAATGTGCATTCTGTAGGGTGTTTTCCTAGTTGCCAAAAGGGACATTTCCCTCACACACACACACCCCCCTCAGACAAACACACACACTTGCCATTCATAGGATTCAAACCCCTACCTAACTATGTTATGACAGACGCATTAGCGGAGCTCGCTATTTGCATTACTTGGAGGTTCCTTTTCTCCTGCTGTACTTATTGGGTGCTGACATCATCAGTGTTTGGAAAGGGAATGTGCATCCTGTAGGGTGTTGTCCTGTTTGCCAAAAGGGACATTTCTCTCCCACAGACTTACACACACACCAACCCCACTCACACACACACACATACTGAGCATTTGCAGGATTTGAAACCCCTACCTAACTATGTTATGACACTTGAGATGGACGCATTAGCGGAGCGCGCTATTCGGATTACTGGGATGTTTCTTTTCTCCTGCTGTACTTATAGGGTGCTGACATCATCTGTGTTTAGAAAGGGGAATGTGCATCCTGTGGGGAGGCAGACACCAAGCACACTCTGGCTAAGCTGTCATTCCCTAGGGCAAACAGCCTAGTGTTGACCTCTACACCCATATGTTTAATTGTCAAATGCACATTATTTGTTGCTGATAGACTGTTTGCACATCTTTATTGCCATAGCATTCCCTGTTTGTATGAACAACTTGTGCATCTGTGGAAGATGTTTGCATATGGGAGGGATCCACTATATCACGTATGTCTCTGTAGTCATTTAGCTGTGTGCACTGGGCAGACTGCTATAATGTTGTTGGTTCCTGGAATAACACATAACAATACCAGCTATGTGTGTCCAACTGCTAAACCGAGATTTGGCCTAAGTGTGTGAGCATGCCCAGTTCAGCCTTCCCATGGCATGTTGTCAAAGTGTGTGAGCATGCCCAGTGTGAACATTCCATATGTTGGACTCTGCAGCCCACCACATTTGTGGATGAGTGTGAACTTCAACAACTATCACCCGTTTATGGTTGTGTGTTGTGTGTCATGTTGTGTAGTCACGGTACAACTGCTTTGTGTGTGAACACAACAGGGTTATACTGTGCCTGCAGTGTTTGCATGGGATACTTTGCATACAGTTGTCAACATCCTTTCACACTGACCTAACAATGTAGTACTGTATAGTGTACTGGTAGTACTTTGACTGTGGTGGGCAGTATCCTGGGCTTTACTGCTATCACTGCTTTACATTTCGATAGTGGGCACAACAGCCTGGTTACGGGCCAGTTGTGTACATCTGACCATGTTGCATTCTGTTCAGATATGAACTACTTAAACCAGGCTTGTCCAACATTGGTAGTGTATTCCACAACATAGGTGTACATTTGCAAACACTAGCGATGTGCCCTAGTCCATGTGTAATGCTAGTTGGAGAGTATGTTTGTCCTTCAACACACATTGTAAGTGGGGTTTGCCATGACATATGTCATGGTTAGTATACTGTGCCTGTGTCTACCTGTGGCATGACAGTGGTACCCAGGATAAATCTACCATCTCCCATCCACTCGTCAGGATTCCTATTGAGGAAGATTGATAAGTGACTCTATGGGTAGCCTGTGCTGGGGGTGGCTTCTGTGTTATGGAGCACGCAGTACAGCTTGTCCTATGTACGTCAGTGCTGGGGTTCAGGTCTCTCATGTGCATAGCTCACTGCCATTCAGATTGTACAAGGTGCAGCATGTTTATTGATGCCAGCAACACAGGCAACACATGGCATCTGTGCAAGCTCTTTGATACTCCTGATGAGGTACTGTTGGGGACTTTACAGTTGATGGAGGTGTCTGCTGAGGTACATCCCACAGGGGCTATTGTAGTCAATTGGACTGCTGATGAAGGATGACTGCAGAGCCACAATGACCTCCCCTTATCTAGATCTGACAGCCTTCGTGATTAGGTGGGTATATGGTATGTTTCTGTAGACACTACAGCACATGTTTGTCCAATGCAGGATATCTATCACATTGTGTCCCCAGGTCTCTCATTACATGCTAAGTACATAATGGGTTAACACCTGTGTGGTAATTGGTGGGCACTTACTGTATATCCATGGGGGTTGACTATGCACGTTTCTGCACTTAGCTTGCTGACATGGCTATGGCACCAGTTGTCTGTTTCTATGTGGCCCTTTTGTGGGATGCTTGTGTCAGCTGGTGGATCATATGTGGTGAGCAGTTTGTAGTCCTCTGCAAACATGTTCGGACACAGTCCTTCCATGTTTTCCTGTACCTATGGGACATATATACCAGACGAGGGAGATCCCAGGACAAAGCCTTGTGGGATGCCAGTTATATCTGGTTTGTAGTCTGACATGGCTGCAGCATGTCTGACCATGTCTGTTCTGTCCTTGGTCTGGTTTGCAACCCCTCTACTGACATGTGGGTTAATATTTAAGCTGGTGAGCCTATCTATAATGAACACGTAGGGTATTGTATAGAAGCCTTTGCAAGGTCCAGATACACTGTGTGGAGTACATTGCCCTCATCAATGACCTTAATGGCTGTTTCAATTGAGTCAAACATGGTTAGGGGCAGGATCTGCACTTGGGAAGGCCACACTGGGTTGGTTCCGGTGTTAGTAGGTCCCCAATATCTTTATGTCTGTGGTACATGCTGATCCTTTCCATAGCTGTGCAAACCGAGCTTCTCAGGATTCTGGGGTAGTAGTGTTCAGTATCCATTCAGGCAACACCTTTGTTGAGAAGTACCACTGTTGTTTTACACTGCTCTTTGGGTACATATTCTGTGGTAAGGCTGACATTGAGCAGTAGTGTGGTTTGGCATTCCATTCATCTTGAAGTCCATGTTGCACTAAGCCCAGGACAACATCCCATACCATTGCTGCTGTGTGTTTTGCTTTGTAGATGTTGGCTGTTATCTCAGCATCTGCAATGTCAGGGGGCCAGCAGTCTGCTGGGATAGATATTCTGCATTCGGGTGGGGGGGGTTTGCACTGCACCTGTCAGGATGTATGTTGGCAATATGTGTATGTGTTTCTGGTATTTGTGTGATTCAGGGCATATCTGTGAATTCCCAACATGGTTCCTACCATCAGTTGTGAAAGCCTTGGGATTATCCTTAGTGTCCTGTACAATTTGTATCTTCATAGGTTCATAGGGTCATACTGGGCATTTGTTAGCCTAGCCAGAGTGTGTGTGGCTTTTGACACCCCTTGCTATGTGCATATTATGGCCATTTATATTTTGCTTTGCTGTGCCTCTGTCTGGACATGACACAGTGAAGACCCCCAGTGTAACTCTACAATCATCCATCCACTTGGCAAGATTCCTGTTGAAGAGTGTCAGTGAGGGGCTCCGCCTTACATGGAATGGGATTCTGGTCCAGGGTGTGGGGAGCCTCTGGGTTATGTATCTGTCCCACCAGCACATCCTATTTCATTATTTGTTGAGGTTGACATCTCTCCCTCTCACAGCTCCAATGGATTTGTGTTTTCTGGGGTGGAGCATGTCCATTACTCCTGTGTTGGGCATGGCCTCCTACAACAGGCATGCAATGCCTCTGTGTAGGCAGTATGTGACTGGATTCAGCTGGGGTGTCTACAGCCAGGCAGCATATGACATATATCTGTGACCCTTTATCCTCTTGGTGAGGTACCTTTGAGGTCTTTCTAACTGCTGCAGGTGTCAGGTAAGGTACATCCCATATGAGGCATTGTACTGGATTATGGGTGTGATTGGAGAATAGTATAGGGGCACAATGACCTCTGTTGCCGTAGATGTGACTCCTTTCCTGATATGGTGTCAAATGTAGACAGTCTTCCTGGCCACATTGGCAATGTGGGTGTCACATAACAGGTTACTGTCCACTTGTGTCCCTAGGTCCCTGGTTACTCTTTCCATACATACTGGTTTATCACCTATGTGGTAATTTGTGGTACCTTGTTTGTTATTTGGTGGGACATTCATACTGTCCATTGTCTTCAGGATGGCTGGGTGGGGTTATTGTGTGTGAGAGTGCGGTCTGTAGCATGCTACAGACTGCACAGCAGTCTTGCCTACAGTTAGTTGCACATGTGTGAACTCCAATGCCTTGTGCATTATCAGTTACCTGGACGTATGGGTGTCTGTGCTGACTATGGATACTCACCCTCCTTTTATGTTTCGTTCCAGGTTTTGGGGCCATGACACATGATACATGGTATAACTTGGTAGTGCTGGTGTGCTGTCAGGGGGCTTGCAGCAGGTTTCTGTCACTGCACAGACATCGATGTTCTCCATTCTGGGGATGGCCTCAGGAGCATGCATATTGGGGTGTACACATCTGGCATTGGTCAGCATTTCCCTTATGTTTCTTCCCACTTATGTTTTCTAGGGTGGTGGGTCAGTCTTTTCAGCCTTGCCTACAAAAGGCTCTATGGAGGTGGCAAAGGCCTTATCCAATATTCAGACGCCCAGGGGTAACAGGTGCAGGCCATCCCATGGACAGCTGCGTGGCTTGTCAAGCATGACATCCCCAGCAGACAGACATTGGATCCCCTTGGAATAACACCAGTAAGTGTGCCACTTGCTATGACTGATCATTCCGTGTTTGTACTGTGGCATTACTCTTGGTAAGGGTAGGATGCTGCGAACAGTGAATGTCACACCGGCATGGACTACATAATCAGATAGCTCATCTATGTCTCTTTTCATGTAGTCTAGGGCGGTACATCTCCGGTCATTCACACCAGCATGGACTATGACTGCATCATATTTCTACTTTCTTTGGAGTGACCTACATACTTCTGTTATGTGACATATTGTGGCAGCCTACGGGCAGCTTACTGTACCCTTTCCCTTGTTCAGTCTGGTGTGTGGGACAGCAGTGTGTCTGACTATGGAGTCACCTATTACAACTGTATCAGGCATGTTGTTTCTACGTCTGTCCTGTGACTGTTTGGCACACCAGCTTTGTGTGCTATGTGTTGCATGTGCTATGTTTGGAAGCTGTTTGATTGGGTGTCTGCTTTAGAGGCCTCTGTTGGTGTGCTGTGTTTGTAATTTGTGCCTCCAGGAATGTTTGTCTGTGTTTATGTGTTTGGTTTGCAGTTGTGATGGGTCTATGTGGGACTGTGTTTGTGGTGTGTGTGGTTACCTTCTCCTACTGACTTGTTTTGGGAGTACTGCGTTGAGGGAGCTCAGCCTCCAGTTTGGATGGATGGTTGCATCTCTCACATATTTTTGTATTTCTTGGGTGGGGTTGGGGGTTGTCTGTGTACTTGGAGCAGGTGTGACATTGCCTCAGGATTCACAGATTCCACTTGTTGTGGCTGGCCTTAGTGGATTGCATGTGTGGACAGATGTTATTGCCATACTACTGATCAGTGATTACTTCATTGTTCATGTTTGCTCTATCATGTAGTAGCTTCCTCATTCTCTTGCATGTTTTGGTTATGGCTTGTGTCCACCATGCCAGGTTTAGGCACTGTGTCTTGTTTTAATTTAGGACTGCATAATCCAAGCATTACTGGCAGTGTTCATGGAATGGCTGTATTACAGGTTCTGAGGTGTGGCCCATATTTTGAACCTGCACGGGACCTTTCATGGATTCCACATCAGTTTGGAGGGGTGCAGATATTGCTTAACACATGTTTTCCACTGTGGTTTCCCGGCCAGGGACTGTGGTCAGGATTTGTATATCCAGTGTGATTACTCTATGGTCTGTTTTTACCAGTGAGGAATACACTTCTCAACTTGACATCCAGTACCCATGTTGCTGATTATCACATCCAGTATGCTTACCACTCTTGTGGGGGTGGTACGTTGTTCCTGTGCCTTTTGGTTTGTGGATTCTATGAACCTTTGTCCGACACTGGTGGAGCTAGTATAATGCTCCCAGTCTATGTCTGGGTATTTGCGGTCACCCAATATAATGTGGGTTGGAGGACTTGATATATTCATGTATTCCAGCATAGGCTGGATGCAGTTCCTGGTGTTGGGACAGTAGTCTGTAGCAGGCTATGAACTGGGGGGCTGTTTTAGCCACTGTTACTTGAGCATGGCTAGTCCATGCTGCTTTTTGTTGTGGTACCGACATGGGGGTGTGGTTATTCTTGACAATTCATGCTAGTCACCCTCCTTTCGTAGCTTGTTCCAAGTTTGGAGGCTGTAAAGCACAGTATGAGGTGTAACCTGGTAGTGTTAGGGTGCTGTTGTGTGCCTTGCCTCAGTTGTCTGTTACAGCACAGTTATCAACATTCTCCATACTGGGTGAGTTTAGACTGCATGCATTTTGCTGTTTTGACTTATCCCTTATCTTATTCATATCCCTTCTGGTACCTATGGAGATAGGTTTGTGTTTTGAGCCTTACCTATTCAGGGCACACTGTGGGTGACAACAGCCTTTGCCAGTATCCATGCGGCCTGCACTGATAGGTGCACGCCAGTCCTAGCAGGTGGTGCATCATGTCATGCTCAGCATGTCATCCCAGACTGGCACACATTGGGTCCCCTTTGCATAACTGCGATACTTCAGTCAATTGTTGCACTTGATCATCTCGTTGTCATGTTGTGGCATGATGCTTGGTGAGGGTAGGATGTTAGTCAGGGTCCTCAGGTGTGCATATAGTACTTGGTGTTACATTACTTGACACATAGCATTCATGCCTCAGGTGGTGCAGCAGGGCTGCCTCTGTCAGATGCGCATATTACACTTCCCTGTACATGTTTGAGAGCAGGTTGTGTCACGTTAGGCATCCCTGTTACTATATGAGTGAGTCAGAGAGGGGTATCATTCCCAAGGTTCCTACTGAGCCAATGTATGTGCTATGCGTTGCCTCTTTGCCAAGGCCAGGGCATACTGGGTACGCCTCCTTCTGCCTACTGGGGCAGGCTCAGGTTGTTCCTCCTCCGAGTCACGCTCTGCCTGCGATGGCCTTGGCAATGGTGGGGGGCTGTTTGGCCCGGCCCTGTGCTGGTCCTGCTGCAACAGTTTTCGCAGGATCATATTATGTAGCATAGCACATACCATGACAATTTGGGTACATGTAGTTGGTGTGTACTGCAAGGCTCCACCAGATGTGTCCAGACACCGGAACCGTGACTTGAGCAGCCCAAACACGCGCTCTATCACATTACGTGTTTGTGCGTGTGCCTCATTATGGCGTTCCTGTTCAGGTGTGTGTGCATTTCTGATGGGTGTCATCAGCCATGGCTCCAGTGCATAACCTGCATCCCCCACTAGGTGTCCGTGTGGGATGTCCCCATTGGCAAATGTCTGGTACAGCTGCGTCAAATGCCAGATGTGGGAATCGTGATAACTCCCAGGGCAGCTAGCACACACATTTATTATTATGCCCTGGGCATCACACACGACCTGGCAGTTGATGGAGGGGAAGCCCTTGCAGTTTATGTAGGCCCTACCCCGCTCTCCTGCTGGTGCTTTGATGCGTATGTGCGTGCAGTCTATAGCACCCAGTACCTCAGGGTATTCCGCTATTTGCTGGAAGAGACGCATATTGCTGGCCAATACCTCATGGGCATTGGGGAAATATACATGATCACCGACATGTGCTGACATGGCATCCAGGAACTGGTGTAGTACCCTGGAGACTGATGCCTGTGATATCCTCATCATATCGCCAGTTGGTCTCTGGAAGGTACCTGTTGCTAGTATTCTTAGGCCAACACATACCTTGGTTTCCACTGGGATGGGTTCCCCTCTGTTGGTTCTGTGTGTGAGGCGTGGCCTGCACAGCTCAACAATCTGCTGCAGGAGCTCTCTGTCCACTCTATAGCGCTCTACTATCTCCAGCTCATGTAACCCGTGGTAGGTGACCCTGGGCCTGTACACTCTTCTCCGTCTCCTCACTGTGGGTTGTCTGTCACCATCTGCATTGTCACCACCCTCAGCAAGTCGCCTATGTCTCATTATGACAGCTATGGCAACCCCTAGCATTTCTGCTCTGAGTTCAGCTTTTTCAGTTTTCACTTCTATTAGCTTACTCCTGTCTTGCAGTGTCTCTTAATGAGAACATCCTGCACTACTGTTTGCAGAGTTTTAAGTGCTGGGCTGGGCTACTATTCTGCATGTGTAATTGCCTGCTTCTAATTATTTTCACCTGCCAGCTTCAGCAGTTATCCCTGCTAGCTTCTTATTAATTCTGTTGCTTCCTTTTTCCTTTCTGTTTCCTCAGGGGGGAGCAACTTGCATACTATCTGAAACATGCTCACAGTGGCTTACACGTGCGCACACGTGCTTACATGGTTAAGGATATATTTATTCAGGTTTAAACACGTGTACACCCGCGCAAACAGTGTTAAACATCTCCCAACACGCTCCCACATGCTCACACTGCCTTACACGCGTGCACACTGCCTTACTCGCGCTTCATTGCGCTGCGACATCGCATGCGCCAGCAAGAAACTTTGGTGTAGGTAACAGTGTACACCTTCCATTTCTTGTCTTTCCATGACTTATCTAGTGGCACACCTCTTTCCATGATCTGTGCCTGTCATCTGTCATGTTACACTGGCCTCCAATGAACTGCGTTTCTTTCTACCATTCCCCCCAGTGATGTCATCTATCTCCTACTCTATTCCTCCCCCTTTTGTATCTCTTACACTACTCAGACCGTGCTCATTTGCTATGTGACTGTGGGATTCAGTATCCTAACCCTCATTTACATGAGATTGCCTACTGATGCTTAGTTACATGTCTTAGACTCAGCTTCCCCCCTTAGCAACCACTACACGGTGGCCATGTTGGTTTTGGTCTGCTGGTCCCTGCATTGTCATTCCATGTATTGCATGATACCCACATTTGTGGGTTTATAACTTTCTTTTTTATGTTTTTATACAGCGCAGCCCGTTTGCACGGGTCTGCGCTGGGTTTAAACATTGGCGATTGCAGAAAAAAATATATATTTTTAATAAATTTGCATCAGGTTATCTTGCCTATGGCCACATATTTGGCCATAGGCATGCTGCCTGAATCATATGCAACCTTTTTTTGGAGCTGACATCTCTCCGTTGTGGAATTTGCAGACATGTACTCAGTTGTCAACTGAGTACATTTCTGCAGCTAAAACGTCTCCTACACGGACTGGTTTCTGCTTCATGGATCGCTAATATACCTCATTTGCATACCTTTCAAATGCAAGTGAGGTATTTAGCATGTCCACGCCCAGTCCGTGTAAGAGACGTTTTAACTGGTCTCTTACATGGAGTTTAGGGCTGTTCCTGGATCGCGAGGCTTGCATGGAGTGTTGCACGTCTCTTACACTCCGTGCAAGCCTTCGTGAATCCTGCCCATTATTTTATTTGTGGATTTTGGAATTTTATTACAAGAGCTAAATATTTTGAAGGAGCTAGGGAACTGGTGTCAAAACTGTCTTACTAAAAATCACTCTATATACAACAATGTGCAACCATAATGATATGTTGATACATCTATACAACTAATGTAACAATGTAAATGCTACAGATATTCTTGTATAAAATGCAGATAATTGTTGAATAACATTAATTAACAAGCTCAACTATAGTACTTATTCAATTATGTTAGTACTCGTATCCTTGTATTGAATGCAGTGATTTGTGTAAATAAACTTAATGTAAAAAAATAAGTATTGTATTTATTGAACTGTAAATGTTGGTTATAATATAACCTGAATGTAAATGTTAGTTTGTAAATGTTAGCTGTCCTTACATTCACTGCTGCAGTATTCTTAACATATGCAAATCCCTGCCATGGCCAGTCTACCAAAGACTCCTGTTGTTTTAAAGGCACGCCAGACATCACCCAAATGTTCCTTGTGTAGCATAAGGCCATAAAGTTGACATTCAGGCCTATGACAGTCAGAACTTCTTTTCTGCCAGTCCGAACATATCTTTTCACCATCAGTCTGTTTACCTGTATCTGTTTTCTGCCAGTTGATTGCATTTTCATTCTTCAGTGACTACCTACGCCTATTTGCTGACTTCTTTGCAGTTGCAAATAAGTGCCCCATTGGAGTTTTTGCTTTTTCTTGTCTTATTTTGTGCTCCTTGGGATTAATGTAATCCAGGAAGGGTAAATGCCAATGTAGGAGACAGATTCCCCTTAAAGACCAATTGGACACATGTCTTATTTGTCTAGGAGCTTCTCATGACCATACATCTTGTTCAGTTTGTCAGGCATTCATCCCAAAAGCCCTTCACAGAAGACCTTCTTTCCTTTCCTTGTATCTTGAGAACCAGCATCTTCAGCTTCTTGCTAAAGATAGAGTGGAAGGAATCTCTCACCTGAAGGGTCAGCCATTAGAGAAGAAAAAGGTGAAGAAGGTACAGCCAGAATCTTCTGCTGTCCAGCCTCTGCCAGGTGTTTCTCCCAAGGTCATTACAAACCCAGAGGCTCACCCGGCTGTGTTGTCGGATTTCTCTGCCATAACTATGTTGGACGCCAGTGAGGATCTGGCTGACAGCACTTCTGACAAGGCTTTGCAGGTGTCCATAATGTTCAGGGGAAACCACAGTTGATTTTTTTCAAGGGGAGTTCCTCCATTTTTAGTTGGGGAAGAAGTTCCTGCTACGGCTCTTAACTGTTGTCCTGGGTCTAGGCCTTCACATTTTTTTGGAGTGCAGGTTCCCCAGAAAAGAAACAAAAACATAAACATGTTTATTCAGCTCCTTGGGCTCCATAAAGTGACTCATAGGCCTTTTCTCAGGGGCTATTTACTGCTTTAATGTCCTTAAAGCCTCCTCAAGGGGTTTCGGTTCCTGCTCTTCCTTGGTTCTCTACTACCTGTAAAAAGCCTAGAGAACAGGATTTATCTGAGGATGAGTCAGATTCTGATGATGAATCCCTGACTTATTCTACTCAGATTTCTTCTCCTTTGGACTATGGGTCAGACACGGAGGAATCTATTAGCCCTGATGTTCCTTTTCAAGAAATTTTCTTTGGGGACACACTCTCTAGGATGATGTATTTTTTTAAGAGGGATTGTTCTCAGGTCTCTGATATCCATAAGATGTACCATAAGTTGCTGCAGTTGGAATCTCCTAAGTCTGTGGCTATTCCTCCTGTTTTGGTTGCTTTCTTCTATGCTTTTTCCAATGCCTCTCATAGACCCGATTCTCTGTCCCCTGCTCCCAAGAAACCTGGCATGTTTAATAGGGTGCCTGAGGATTGTGTTTTTTATATAAATGTCCTGCTGCTGACCCCTCTGTAGTGTTGGTAGCCTCTGATAGCCATCTCAATTGCTTCCTTCTCCCATGTTATTGGCTTCTGACTAGAGCAGCAACACTATGGAAAGACTGGTGAAGACAATTTACACTTCTGTTGCTCCAGCTTGTAGGGCTATTAATTATCACACCGATATGTTTAGGTATATTTTGACTCTTCTTTCTCAGGGCTGTCCACTTATTTCTGACTTTCTAGACTCTGAGGGTAAAACTTATGTTCTTTTCTTGATAGTGACTTCCTCTCAAGTTGTTCATCAGTCTATTAAATGTAGTTTTGATGAGACAGAGGCCTCTTCTAGGGCCGCTGTTTTTGGTTCAGTGATGAAGAGGTATTCTTGGCTTAGGCTTCAATCTCTTCCTGATGATATTAAGGCTAAGCTGATGGATACTCCTCTGGATTCTAAGGTTTTCTTTGAGGAAGCTGTTGCTGGTTTGTTTAAGTCCCTTCAGGATAAAGGTAATCCTTTACAGGAGCTTAAACATTTGTTTGTTTTGCCTGTGCCTAAATTTCAGAGAAACTACCATGCTAAGCCTACCTTTATTTGTAGGTAATCCCGCCTTTCTACTAAAGATAAGAAGACTGGCAAACGGACTCCTCCTGCTAAGGATCCTCAGTTTTCAGGGACTCTGAAGCCTTCCTTTCCAGACAAACCAGGAGCTGTATGACTATCTGTCCCTTCCCAGCCACATTTCTCTTTCTCTGTCTTTTTGGCTTCAGATCACTCAGGATTCTTGGGTTCTGTCAGTCATTCATCAAAGGTACTTCATAGTGTGGAAATCCCATCCTTCTTTTATGGGCATTCATCAGCCTCCTCGGGAACAACTTCCCTTTTTCCCAGCAGTTCTTCAAAATTTCTTGACTCAGGGTACTATTCAAGAGGTGATTGTGTCCCAAAAGGGGAAGAGTTCTACTCAAAAATGTTTCTAGTGCCCATGACAGAGGGCACTTGGAGACCTATTCTAAACCTCTCTCTTTTAAACACTTTTCTAAAAGTGCCTTCCTTTTGGATGTTGTCCATTCAGATTCTTTTTCCTCATTTGCTCCCTCAGGCCTATATGGATTCTCTGGATTTCAAGGATGCTTATCTGCATATTCTGATCCATCCACTTTTCAGGAAGTTTTTATTTTTCTCTGTTGCTTCCTGGCATTTTCAGTTCTCTGCTTTGCCCTTTGGCCTTTCTACTGCCCCAAGTGTGTTCACCAAATGCCTTGCTCCTGTGATTGCTTTTTGCAGGCTTCAAGGGTTTCAAATATTTCCTTACCTGGATGACCTGTTGATTCAGGCATCCTCTCGAGAGACCATTTTGCAAAAATCTTCATTTTGCCATTTCCCATCTTCAGAGTCTGGTGTTCACTATAAATTTCAAAATGTCTTCTCTGACTCCTTCTCAGGATCATGTTTTTTCTGGATTGCAGGATTCAGACAGTGCCAGTGCTGGCTTCCCTGCCTCCCCCCCCAAAGGCCTTAAGTCTCATTTATTTCTTTCAGATGCTTCTTCCTCTGGCTTCCATTACAGCCAGGGAGTTTCTGTGAATCTGGGTTTCATGGCATCCCCCATTCCAATGCTGTCTCTGGCCAAACTTCACATCAGAATGTTTCAATGGTTTTTAAAGTCAGTGTGGCTTCAACATGTATATTCTCTGACCCTTGTTTTTTTTTTTCCTTGTTTCAAACAAGGAGCTTCACTGATGGATTCAGCAGTTGTCTTTGAATCCAGGGATCCCTTTTCATCCCCCTCTCAGGGATTGGTGACAGATGCTTCAGACATTGGATGGGAGCAACATTTGGCTCCCTAAAATTTCAGGGGGTGTGGTCACCTCATCAGCAGATGGAGCACATCAGTGTTAAAGAAATGAAAGCTCTTCTGCTGGCTCTTCAGGCCTTTTACCCTTGTTTGTCTCCAGGGCCCCTCAAGGTGTTCACAGACAATACCACTGTGATGTGGTATGTCAATAAATAGGGAGGAATGACATATTATCTTCTTTGCTGATTGGCACCTCTAGTATAGGATCTTGCTGTCAAGTATCAAGTGACACTTCAGGGAGTTTATATCCCTTCCAGTCAGAACACTGTGGCAGACACTCTGAGCATGTCCTTACCTCAGCCTCATGAATAAATGTTTCACATGGATGTATTTCTGGACATTATCCACCAGAAGGGTACTCCTGAAGTGGATTTTTTTGCCTCCTCTCTGAACAGATAACTTCCTGTTTTGTGACAGAGTCCCATGTCCTTTGATGTGGAAGGTGGACACCCTCTCATTTTTTTTGAAGGGGATGTTTCTTTATGTATTCTTGTTTCTCCCAAAATCTTGTTTGTTTCTCTCTTTTAGCCGAGGCAGTACTGATTCCCTCTTCTTCTACATTTAGGTAGGGGCAATCATCACAGGTTACCTCACAGGATGGAGCTACTCTCACAAGACAAGGGTTCTCTCATCCATCCCCACGTGTCCACACATCAACTGACAATGTGGGTGATAGGATTTTGATTCCTCATAGACACCTTTTTTCTGAGGAAGTGCTGCAAGTCCTGCAGGAGGCCAGGAAAACTACTGCTAGGAAATCCTACTCATCCAAATGGTAGATGTTTTCTATTTGGTGTCTCTCTCGTAACCTGGACCCACTTACTGTGGATGTTCTTTGGTCCTGTCTTATTTGTGTGAGTTGCTCAATGCAGGTTTGGCCTATTCTTCTAAGGCCCACCTATCAGCCTTCTCTGCTTGTCTGCCTTTTTCTCCTCCTTTAGCGTCTAGATTTGAGGTGAAACCATTTCTTAAAGGTGTTCTACATATTAGCCCTCCCAGGAAGCCTGTTCCTCCTTACTGGGATCTTAATTTTATTTTGGAGAAGTTGACTCAGGCTCTTTTTGAGCCTGCTGCTTCAGCTTCCTTGTAACATTGTTCCTGGAAGACTGTTTTTTGTTAGCTCTTACTTCTGCCAGATGGATGTCAGACTTATAAGCCCTTACGGCTTGTCCTCCTTTATGAGGACAGAGTGTCCTTGTGCACTATCCCTTCTTTTATGCCTAAAGTGGTTAATAAGCTATCAATTGATCAGTCTATTAATTTGCCTACTTTTTCCCTCTCTGCCAACTGACAGTGAGAGGGTGCTGTATACTTTGGACATGCACAGGTAACTCAAGGTTTACTTGGATAAGACTAAGGTAATTAGAAAATCTGATCAGTAATTTGTTTCTTTTCATGCTAGATCTTTGGGATTTGCTATATCCAAGCAGGATATTTCTTCTTGGATTTCTAAGGGTATTGCTTTTTCTTATACTTTTCATGGTAAGAGCCTTCACTTTTCAGTCAAAGCTCATTGTACAACAGCTGTGGCCTCTTCTGGTGCATTTTTCAAGGGCTTAGTTACTAATTCTATTCTTGAAGTAGCTACATGGACTTCTGTGCATACCTTTACCAAGCACTACAAGTTGGAAAGTATCTCTAGAGCTAGGGCTGGTTTTGCTACTGCCATTCTTCATGGCTTTTAGGGGGACTCTTCTGCTCCTTCCCCCTTCTTAGTTTCCTCTTGAGATTTGGCACTCTCCCATATGTGAAGAATGCTGCAGCAGTGAATGTAAGGACATAATACAGTTGTGTAGAATCTTATCATAATGGTAGATGGCCTTGCCTTCACTGCTGCAGTATTTGCTCCCTCCATCTTTCCTCCTAGTCCTTTGCCTTCCTGGATTTACAGATTACCTCTTCGGATCCTTGAACTGGTGTTCCTAAAGGGGTGATCAGTTCTGATTATGGTAGGTCTGAATGTCACCTTTATGGCCTATGCTACGAAAGGAGTGTTTGGGTGATGTTCAGCATAACTTTAAAGCAACAGGAGTCTTTGGTAGACTGGCAAGACATCGGGCTTCTATGGCAGGGAATCCGATATGTTAAGAATTCTGCAGCAGTGAAGGCAAGGACATCTACTGTTATGGTAAGATTTTACACATCTGTACTTTTGAAATGAAACTTACAAGGTTTTCTATTTGCAAATGTTATTTTGAATGTTGTTACTGAATCTTCAACTGACTCACAGCTGAAAACTGTCTTTGGACAAGTTCTTTCACCCAGATAACAAAACTAAATAAATAAACCTGTCCCAATTCTGAAAAAGTATAAAATAGTTTGGTTTCAGTACATGGTAGCCGAGAGGCACATTCAACATTTATTCAATTAGCGGTTCCTTGATTTAAGTCGCAGGATCATAATTATACTTGAGACCTGTTTCTAAGATCTTTAATTTATTAATTAAGCTTATTTTTTATATCTTGATTTTGTTTAAACAGTGCCTCAGAAATAACATATCTTTTGCATTCAACTTTGAGTGAAGACAAAGGTTCACTTAAACTGAGTGCCTAGTTTAAATTTCTTAGTCAAGTTGTTTCTGATTCATATACCCAATGATGTATGCATTATCCAAGAGACTACTACTCCCTGTGTCTGAAAAAAAAATACTGCGATGTGGAAGTCTTAACTTTGAAGGTTTACACATCACAAGTAATTACTTAAAATTCAGTGGCTAGTCTCCCACTGTAGTTTTCCATTGGCAGGGCACATAGCAAAAACAGTGATGTTGGTGGGTAAGCTGCATGCAAATACAACAGTCAAGTGAAGCAACTAAGGCTAATGAGCCTTGTCCTCTCTCCTGGAAATTGCAGGAGCTCTTGGTTAACCTGGTATAGTGATTCAGAGTTATTTTCTACTTTAGGAGGAAAAAGTGAACAACACATAGTATATGGCATTCATCCATTCAGTCCGATGAGATCAGTTGTGCTACATGTGAGTAAAGCGTAGCTCTGAGTCAATGTGTATGTCTCATAATGTTTATGTATGCTGATGTGTCTGTAGGGAAAAGAATACAGCTGAATGTGTGCGTGTGTGAGTGTGTGTGTGTGTGTGTGTGTGTGTGTGCGTGTGTGTGTGTGTGTGTGTGTGTGTGTGTGTGTGTGTGTGTGTGTGTGTGTGTGTGTGTGTGTGTGTGTGCTGGAGAGTATGTTTGGGAGAGTGATTCTGTGACCGTGTATGAGCATGTGGGGGCTTGCTTGTGGACACTTGTATAAGAATGTGTGCAAATGTGGGGGAGATGTGAGTAATGGTGTACTTTTGTGAGTGTTTGTGTGCATATGAGAGTGTGCATGTACCATTATATTAGAGCATGTGTTTGGGAGAGTGTTTCTGTGAGTGTTAGGGTTAGCTTATGGATACTTGGATATGTGCATGTGCATATACATGTTTAGTGGAGATGTTTGGGGTGCCTGTGAGGAGGGATTTCTGGTGTGTGTGTGTGTGTGTGTGTGTGTGTGTGTGTGTGTGTGTGTGTGTGTGTGTGTTTGTGTGTGTGTGTGTGTGTATTTGTCTGTGTCTGTGTGTGTTTGTGTGTGTGTAGTGGGGATGTCTGGGGTGCGTGTGTATGTGTATGTAAGCAATGTCTGGGGTGCATGTGCATGTGTGTGTAGGGGGATGTCTGGGTGTATGTGAGTATGTGTGTGTAGGGGGATGTCTGGGAGTGCATATGTTTCTGTGTTTGTGCTATTGTCTGTGTGTGTGACTGTGTGTGAGTGCATGACTACCAAGATGCATAGGATGTTAGTGAGTATACTACCAGAGTCAGGTCTGACAATGCAGTGCTCAGTTCAGAGGCATGCTAATGAACTGGTTTTCTATGTGGTCTTACCATAATTCTGGGTGTGGGGAGACAGAATCCTTCTGAATCTTGGTCATTCAGTGTTCAGTTCCATTCTTTATGTAACACCCTTTACTAACATAGCAAAATCTAAATGGAGGTATCACTTGAATGTTATGAGACAATATAAGATAAATGGAATACATGGCTATACCAGCAGAAAGTGAAATGAAAATTAGGGAATAAAAGTCTATTCAAGACCAAGATCTGTAGACGGAAAACTAGAAGCTAAAGAACTGTTTGTTAGAAAGTCAGAGAAAAAAACACCAGTTTGTCAACATACGTATTAAAAAAAAAGATAAAATAGAATGTACTTAAACTGGCATTGCTGATAATACAGTAAAAGCATATATTCTCTTTAGCAAGGTAAATACACACACAGGTTATAAGCATGCTTTCAATCAAATGATGCCATTTGCGTCCATTTTTATCAATATAGAATCCCTTCAATGATCTTTCACTTGGGTTCCTTGTTTTAAACTATGTTAAAATTCTACTTAAGTAACAGGTGAATGAATAGCTTTTTGTTCCAGGATAACTGAATGCCTTTTGAATTCCCAAATGGTATGCTTATTTATGTCATATATCAATATACTTAAATTCTGACAAAGATAAGCATCTTGTATAACAAACTGTAATTATCACAAAACAGGCTTCAGAAGGGCATTGTATGCTTATTCTATTATAGAATCATAATATAATACCAGGCCATCAGTCCAAGGGACATATTTAAGGATAGCCATAATTCCCAGTAAGCTCAAATGGTGAAGTAGTACATTGATCTGATATAATAGGGTTTGGTTCCCTAGGGTTTTGTGGAGTTTATATATACTTGGGCATGGGGGACTGAGTATTTACAAGCTTCCTTTTTTTTTGTAGAAACATGAGTGACCAGGAGTATATTTACAGTTCCTCATCTACTTATCTAAGTTTTACTTGAATAAGTGCAAGGTTGAACTCTACTTTACATGGATGGGAAGCCTGTTCCGGGGAAGGGGAGATTCTGACACATGTATCTTTCCCTCCCGCATGTCCTGTTTATGTCAAGGGCAAGGATTAGGTCCCTGGATTGGCGGTTTCTGATGCTATTTATTTTACACATGTACATCAGATCCAGTAGAGATGGATCACAGGATGCTTTGTAGGCCAGGAATATGAGATCCTTCAGCAGACTGTAGGAGACTGAATATAAGCATAGGGCTTTGAGGCTGTATGTATGGAACTTATTTTCCACACCTTGTATTTGTTTTGTGAGGAACCTCTGAAAATGCTCCATTTGTTGCATATGCCTTGTCAGGTACACACCAAAGGGGGAATTGTACTTAATGATTAGTCTTGTGATTGCAGAATACAATGGAAGGATGACATGTTTGGATCTAGATGCCATATCCCTGCTTATAAGTTGTACGACACAAAATGTTTTCCGAGCTACAGTCGACATGTGATGGTCAAATGCCAAATCATCGTTTACATCTGTTCCAAAATTCCTGACTACAGAATCTAATCTTAGGGTTGTATTGTCAATGTAGCAGTTCACTGTGATGGCCATCTTTCTGAAATATGCTATGATGGATTTTTTAGGCATTGCTTTTTAGACCATGACTCTGGTGGCAGTTATTAGTCTGTGTCTGGTCCTTTTGGAGATTGTTTGTGTCTTGGGGGGGATTCAGTGACAGCACCTGATTTGCAGTCATCTACAAACTCAGTCAACCAGATGACCATGATGGTATTCCTGACCTTAGAGACGTAGATATCAAGCATGAGTAGCTCCAACACTTTAACAGCTCCACTAGTAACTTGGCTCTTATGAAAAGGAAAACTCTCCTATTCTTACTTCCTGGTTCTTGTTTATAAGCCAGCTGGCTTTACAGCAGGTGATGCAGGGTTTATACCTGGATTAGTCCTCGATTAGTGGGCTTTTCTACAGCTCCTGAGTGGGGTATTATGTCCAATACCTTGGCCAAGTTGAGGATGACAGTATGCACCATTTTGCCTATAACCATTGCTTTGGTGTCCTTCTCAAAGAATTCCACCAGCTTGAGTAGGAAATAACTGCCCTTTACAAACCCAAACTGATTTTGGTCCAGTGTTTGAGGATTACCTATGTTCTCATTTAGGATTGCTATGATTATTCTCTCCGTAGTTTTGCATATCACACTAGTCAGGCTTATGAGTCGATAATTCTCTAGGTCAATGGATATCCCACCCTTGTGCAATGAAATAATTGATACAGTCCTCCATTCAAAGCTTGTTTGGAGGCTGTGGTTAAATAGTGTCTCTTGTGGTCCTGATGGCTCATGTTTCATGCTTTGAAGGAGGCATCCTGTGATATTATTGGCACTCATCAATGCAGTGCTGTTGGCCATGGAGTGTGCCTTGAGCACCTGCTCTCTAGTAAGAGTTGGGTGGAGTTATGGATGTGGGGATTTCCCGATGGACATCTGGAGAGGAGAGGTGAGTAAAATTTGAGTTTAAATTTGTTGACAAGGAGGTTTGCTATATCATCTGGCTCTGTATATGTGGTGACATCTACAATTAATTTGGTACACTGTTGTGCATTGCCTTAGAGTTTATGGACATAGCTCAAGAAAGATTTGTGATTTTACCTCAAATGTGACATTGGAGGACTTTATTATCCCCTTGAGTTGCTTGTTTAGGTTATTGCATGATTTTCCACCTTGCTGGGCCTTGCACCTCTTATTTTTTGCCATGAATTTTCACCTTTTGTTATACAACCAGTTGATGATGGGATTCCACCAGGGTGGCTGTTTTTTTTTTTTTTTTTTTGAGTTGATCTTGTGCTGAATCCTGGTAGGTACAGCTGTGTCAATGCAGCTGTTCATATGAATGTACAGGGGTTCCTGTGAGTGAGTCCAGACAGGCAGGAGTCCTCTCAGGCTTTGAGGGGGCTTGAAATTTTGCCAGGGTGTCAATTAGTAATAGGATATTTGTCCTAGAATAATTCCAGGCTTAGCTGGTGTCCATGGGTTTACCTTTACTTCAAAGGAGATAGCTTTATGCTCTTACCAGACTAGTGAGGACATTACACTAGGGACAGTGCAACATTCTGTCATATTTCTGTTCCTACTGGACATACAGACTAACTGGTCCATAGTGTTTGCATTTAAAAGTCCAGGCATCTTTGGGCCTGCCTCATAGGGGTCGTGTATGATTCAGAGTGTATACTTGGGCAGTTAAAGTTACCCATGACCATGGTATTAGGTCGAATGGGGAGTGCCTCTAGTACATTTAAGTATGTAGTATAGTTTTTCTGGGTCAAAGAGGAGGACCTATAGTTTGCAAGGATATCACATGAACTTTGTCTCAGGTAATTTGGACCCGGAGTAGTTCAAGTGCATCATACTGACAGACCAGTCTTGAGGCGTGTTTGTTTTTAATGTAAATAGTGACACCCCCTCCTTTTGTTCCTTCCTGTGCAATAGTTGGTCTAAATGTGCGAAAGAAATTATAGCTCTGCACTATGAATGTGCTCTCCCTGGCTTAAAACCATGTCTCAGTAACTACATAGGTGTCTACATTCTCCAGGATGAAGAGAACTTGGAAGTGGAGTTTCTTGCTTGGAATCCTGGCATTGAGCAGTAAGATCTTCAAATTTTCTTGGGCTGATTTAGCTTTGTTGGTAGGTTTAACAGGTTAGCAATGCCTAAAACAAGGGGACAAGAGTTTAGCCAATATTCAAAATCCCAGAGGGGACAGGTGCAGACCATCCCTGGCAAAGCAGCATGGTTTGTCAACCATATCCTCCCAGGAGTTCAAATATTGTACTCCATTTGAATGGCACCATAGTCTAAGCTGATTGCATTAAAGTTATTTATTATTTATTTATTTATTTACTGGTAAAGTCTGACTGGGCCAGAAGCCCATTTTCAGCAGAGGCCTAGGGAGAAAAGCTCCACAGAAATACAAATAATATACAATAATTAGATAGTGCAACAGTAGACATACAGTAGATGCAGAATACACATCTTCAAGTTAGTCTATACAAAGTAGCATTCCATACAGTTTTCTATTAGATACAGGTTCAAAAAGAAAAACACAAGCATTTCAGTGAAGATCACTGTGAGAAAAAATTTAAGTTAGTGGTGTGTACATATTAAATAATAGTTATGACCAAATGAGATTTCCTTTATATATATTTATTTTTGAGTAGTAATAAACACTGAGGAGAGGGAGAAAATGAGAGAAGGAGTGGACAGTGTGCTGAAAGCGTTATAAATATCAGGTTTGGCACAGGAGCAATGCCAGTTCTTGGATAGATGTTTAAATAGTAGCTGTTTAAAACTGGTAGATTCAGATGTGTTTTGGAGGGTGTGTGGTAGAGAGTTCCATAATTTGGCTATATGATTTGAAAATAGGGCTTCACCATAAGTGTTGTTAGCTTTGTTTACTGTGAGAAAATTTCTGTCTGCAGATCTTAGACTTCATATGCATGAGTAGGGAACAACAAATTCCTTGAGGGATGGGCAACTGTTAGAATATTAATTAGTTTATGTTCATATTGTAACATCATCATTGGAGAAGGTAGAATGCTGCTCAGTGCTAGGCTCATACCGGCCTGGGACACATAATCTGAGAGATCCATCATGTCTGTCTTCATGTTGTCCAGGGAGGTAGTTCTCTGGTCATTTACACTCAAATGGATTATGACTGAGTCATACTGGTACTTGTGGTTCAAATATATATGAGATCTGACAGCTTCTGATCCCTGACAGTCAGCTGACCGTGACTCTCTTTTTACCTCACCTGATGAATGGGACATCTGTGTGTCTCACAATGGAGTCTCCCATGACCAAAATATTGGGTTGAGTGATGGTGTGTCTTATGGACCTAGAAGTTGAGACACCATAGGTTGTGGCTGTGTTGCATTGGGTGTTGATTTTGTGGAATTCTTACCTTTCATTTGTGCAATGTCTGGAAAGTCTTTGTGGTTTAGGGAGATTGCTTTTAATTGTCTTAGCATATGACATTACATGGGCTTGGTTCATACTATGTGAGGTAGCTGTAGTCTGTGGATTACTGAAAAACTGTTTGTTATTATAAGTGGTTTCACATGTGAGCCTTGTCTCCTGTGACATTATGCAACTATATCTCTCACACACTGTATCAGTTTGTTTAAGATTTAAGTGGTTGTCAGTAAATATGAGAACATTAGTACATTGCCTTAGGATGCCCATATACGCCATGCTGGCTGCAAAGATAGCAGGGAAGTACATGTCCATGACTATGGATCCTTATTTTGTGTTCTACAAAGAGAGGGTACAATAGGAGTTTAGTGCTGGCTAGTTTGATAGCTGTAAGAGTATAGACTCAGAATTATCTAAGACCAAGCTCATGGGGAGGATTTCTTCACTAAACAACTAGCTGCTCTTTGCGCAACTAAATACTGTGGAAATTTCAAGTCAAGGTAGTTTTATATGGAAAATGTCAATTCTGTGCACCTGCATATATACAGGGCACTGCTTGAATATATTACTGCTTTGCAATTAGATATAATTAGCTTTGAAGAGGATTAGCGGCTGCATTACACAGGGAGACACATTTTTATCTTCTTTTAAATGGAAGCTGGATATTTGGATGGATATTCACAAATTCATTCTGTTTTGACTAGCATCGCCCTCATCAACAAAGCAGGTTTAGTCTGATGTTGGGTACTAGCAAGGTGTAAATGGTTGTAAGAATCATTTTCCTTGTAATTCTTATGATCCAGTGATACCACAAGACTAGTATTTAATACCTAAAAGCCAAATATAATGGCCATTCTTGCCTCTTAAAAAATTACATATAGCCTGAAACACAAAAAAACAATCCACACCTTCCCTGGTAATAAATCTACCCTTGTCCAAATGCTACAGAAAACTTCCAAGATGAGTGAAAATAAGTTAATATAGGATGTATATACATATAAATATGATATATAATTAATATAATATAATATAATATAATATAATATAATATAATATAATATAATATAATATAATAACCAAACACTTCATTCAAGTAGGTAACTCCAAAAGATGGTTTATTATACAGTGTTTTTGTCCTTTCACTCACAATGGACTTAATCAGATTAATAAACCTTTAAAACACAACTAAATTTAAAGTTTGTTGCAGATCACATGTTCAGTAAACACCAATCAACATACATTCCAGCTCATAAGCACTCCACTTCCTATAACTTAAAACATTAAAAATGCATCTGTGAAAAATTCACATAAACTAAAATATCTACAAAGTTCACGTTAATGTCAGAAGCTGAGCCTCAGACGTTAGGCTTGCAAGGCTAATGTTTTAAATACTACACCAGAGAATATTCACAGCTAGAAAGAAAATGTTGTTACTTCAGTCATCTATTTTTCAATTCTGGCTTGATGCTAATAATATATATGGATGCTGGTAATTTAGTAGAAAATATATAATTTACCTGTACGAACTTACATAAACCACACCTGATCAACAGCATATTTGTGTGAAAATCATCAATAAGGAGAACTGTTAATATGTTTTTTAAAACTCCATTAATATCAAAATGTAAATTTTTGTGTTTTCCTATTGCACATACCTCTAGATTTAAGGAAACTCAGAACAATGTTAGAATGAATTTACTAAAAAAAAAATTGATTAGTATTATGGTCTGATTGGTTTGGAAAAGTAAAGGCTAAGTCCCCACAATAATTAAGTTGGATGAATCTGCTAAGCAGTTAATACTATCAATTAGAAAGAAATGAAATAAATTTGTGGGTAATATGAGTGAAGAGGAAAAGAACACTATTCACCCATTATACGAATATATGAATGTTACTATCAAAAGTAGAATGACCTACAAAGGAAGCTTGTCCAATCTATATAAGTTAATTATAAATAGTAATAATAATTTCAATGCAAAATTATGGAACTTAGATAGTAGTGGACTGAGTGACTCAATAGATGATAAGAATAAAACTCTGTTACATAATCATTTAGTCAAACTTCTTTAAGTTTATATTGGAAAGTTTTTATGTGGAAATATATATACATAGAATGTTGGTCACACCCTATAAAATCTCTCAGTTAAGTAACATCACTTCTTCAGTTTGTTGGAGATATAGTAAAGATGTAAAAGGTGATTAGATATGCATGTTTATATATTGTAAAAAAATAAATGTATATGGGGCAAAATATGTATGTTTTTTAACGGGTTATGGTCTGTTAATTGTTCTTTAATTAGATAAACAATAGTAATGAATGTTCTACTTCCTGTATCTGTAAATGCCAGAGAGCAAAAAATGTTTTGGTCTCTATTTGCAGTTGTTAGAAAAATTATTACAAAAAATTGGAAATCAAACCCAGTTCCTACATTCAAATAATTTTTTAAATTTACCAGCAATACTATGTAAAATTGAAAAAGAAGTGATCAGAATAAGATCTATAAATCATACTAAGACTTTCAGGGCATGGGATAACCTTGAAATGTTGCTATTGATATACCAAGATTCTTAATGTTTTAATTGTGTAAGATTACCTTGATGATCCAATGTATTTGTATCATTGTATAACAATATGAGAAGTTGAATTTCTTCCTTTCTGTGTATATATTGTAGATATGTTAAATTAATAAACATTTTCTTAAAAAAAAAACAAAAAACAAAACAAAAAAAAAACAGAGAATTGTTGAATTTATGAACACATGAAAAAATGAGTTTCAAGTCTTTCTTGAAGGTGCTCAAGCCCCTCACACCCCCTAAAATTATGTATGGTGTTGGCCTCCATGGTGGCACCAATTCTAAGACAGTAGAAATCTTTCAAACCCAAGGAATAGCTGGCAGTACACACTTAGACTTTGCATTTTAGTGATGATTTATAATGAAAAAAAACTATTAGTTTTATGTGCTGGACAGAACTGTCACTAGGCTGCATTACTTAAAGTATTCCACTATAATCCATACGGAGTATTTACTGACAGTATCTGCCAGTCCTTCTCATCTGTTACATAAATAAGTTTACACTAAATCTTTTCACACAAATGTGTTGTTGACCATGTGTGTTTTACATCAAAATGTTTAGATGAATTATATGTCACATAAATGTGCTTTCATTTAATTTACATAGACCCATATCTCTCTCTCTCTCTCTTGCTCACTCTCACTATATATATATATATATATATATATATATATATATATATATTGTGTGTGTGTGTGTGTGTGTGTGTGTGTGTTCTCACTATATAAATATATATATATATATATATATATATATATATATATATATATATATATATATATATATATATAGATATATATATGGGTTCCTATCAGATCGCCGAAAGCCCATTTCACCGAGACCAGATCGCAGAAAACTCATTTTGCCAAAAATAGTACAGGCAGTGTCTATGCCCTTTTCCCCACTGTAGTGTGACCCTGGAGTTAGTATATATATAAGTAGGGGGGGTGTAGGGGTGCAGTCCCCCACATTGGGGGTGTGTGGAGGCGAAGCCCCCACCTAATGTTGTTATAAACTACTAACTTACCTGGTTAATAGGAACTGGACAGTATAAAACTAAGTTAGGTGGAGGACGGAGCAGATAACCAACAACTCAGAATCCCGACAGTGAAAACACCGACATGGGAAACATGTGAGCATGACTAGGTAAGTGTGCGATAGTGAGGGATTTAGGGTTAGGGTGAGTGTAAGGTGTGTGTGCAATAGTGAGGGATTTAGGGTTAGGGTGCGTGTAAGGTAAGTGTGCAATAGTGATGGACTTAGGGTTAGGGTGCGGGTAAGGTAAGTGTGCGATAGTGAGGGACTTGAGGGTTAGGGGCGGATTAAGTGAGTTAGGGTTAGGGTGCGGGTAAGGTAAGTGTGTGATAGTGACGGACCTTAGGGTTAGGGTTTGGCTTAAGGTTAGTGCAAAGATAGTTGTGTGTCAGGTCTAGTGTAGGTTTTTAGGTCATTGGTGTGCTTGTGTTGTGTGTGTGTTGTGTGGAACAGCGAACGTTTTGTTTTGTTAACTGTCGGTATTGTTGTTTGTCAGGCATGTGAACTTTCGTGTTTTTATGGTTACGTTCTTGTGGTGTCAGTGTTGTGGGTGTCGGTGTTGTGGACTGTCGGTCTAACGTCGTTGTCCCATATATATATATATATATATATATATATATATATATATATATATATATATGTAGCTAGATAGATATGTATATAGATACAGCTATATATATTAACAAACAGCTAACATGAAAGGAACTGAGTCCAGTAGGGCACATCTCAAAAAAAGCATCCAGCACTCCAGTGCAATAGACTTCATATAGTCCACATCACCTATAACTTTGTGCTTCATAATAGATCTACAGTTTTGCTCAAATGCTTTTACAATGTTGTAAGAACTATAGAAACACAATTAAATAACAAATTGGCATTGCCAGATAGCTACAGATCACCAATCAATAAAATATAATTCAAAATGTTCATTATTAATAAGTGAAGTAAATATAAAAAAATCTATAAAGTACAATCCACTTAACCACCTCATAATTGAATAAGTTAATATTGTTTTATATATTCTGAGAATATTGTAATAAATCCCTCTGTATTATAAAATATTATCCTATTGCCCTCTACTGTTCAAACACATTTAAGTACATTTGGACATAAATAAAAAACAAGTTTTTCATTCTGTCCAACTTCAAATAATGTGTTCAAAGCAACTATCCAGAGTTTTTTTTTTTTGTTAATCAAATCGTGCTTATGTTTATTATTTATTTATTTGTTTATTTATTTTACATTGGTTTACTGGGAAAGTCCGACTGGACATATGTCCTTTTTCAGCAGAGGCCTAGGGACTAAAGCTCCACATACTATACAATATAGAACAAATTACAGGACAATTATAAAACACAGCATAGCCACAGCTGGAAAGCATCAGCAAAGTCCACTCTGGTCAAAAATACAATTGGATAATCACAGCAAAGCTCCACATAATATACAATATAGAAAAATTACAGGACAATTATAAAATACAGGCAGATTCATTTGAAAAGCATCAGTAAAGTACAGTCTGGTAAAAATACATTTGGATAATCACAGTTACAGTTGGTAAAGGAATTACAAGTCAATTATAAAAACACAGGGTAAATTTGGAACATTGGTAAAGTTAAGTCTATCTGGAAGATCTCAACAATATATAGTCTGTAAGGAAGGGTTGCTGACAGAGTAGCATAATCAGTGAGGTTACAAGTTTTACAGTTAATTTGAGATAGTTCAATATAAGTACAGTTCGTTAGGTCATGTAAAGCTTTTAGTCTTTAATATGGTTAGCCAGGAGCAGAGCAGCGACGAGTCATTTATTAGGTAGGTGAGATTTTAGTATTTTCTTAAATTGGTATTGGGCTGGGGTGGATATTATATCCTGTGGCAATTCATTCCAGCATTTGCCTATGTAATTTCAGAAGAGACATTCACCTCTTCCCAAATTACAGAAACCAAAATATTGTCAACAGAAATAAAAATAAAAGCAAGCCTTGCAGTTTTAGTCGAATGTCTATAAACTAGAGTATACCCCTCTTACATTTTAAGTAGCTCAAATATACACTGCTAATCTTAACTTCCAGGGCAAAGAAGTTTGACCTGTATAGAAAGTATCACATTGGCATATAGCCATATAAGCAACATAGGCACTACTACAAGTTATTAAAACTTCTCATTTTAAAAATGTTTGGGGTATTTACAAAGGTAAAGTGTTTTGTTTTGCATACATGTGAACAATAAATACATTGAACATAGAGTTAATTCCCCTGTAGGGACAAGTCCCTTGAACATTTCTTTTTAGTGGTTATATCCTCTGAAAAATATTAAACTAATGTCTTACCCCTCTTATAGTCATTCCTCCATACTACACCAACAATGTTCTGAAAAAGTCTAGCCATCAAAACTAGGGGCCAACGCTTCTGCATAGATTTTCTAATATGAGATACATCAGTGCCATAGGTAGAATATACTTTGTCTTTATCCTTGTAGATCAAATATCAGCCATCCAGACTCCTTTATCTGCTTATTGACTTGACTAATCTTACACGAATGATATACCCTTGTTATAAATCTAGAGTTTAGCATGAAAACCTCTTTTCCAAAATTCGACTCATTACTTTAGATCCTTCTTAGTCTAAGGAATTGAGATTTAGGTATATTCTCTGTATTATGTGTAGGATGACAAATGTTAACATAAAACAGAGATTTTTTAATGAAACATTTTCTATATAAAGAGGTACATAAAGTCGTCTTCAACCTAGACACTGAAACTTCAAGAAAGACCATAATGAGAAAATCAAATCTCAAAGTAAATTGAATACTATATACATTGGCCGGGATTCACTAATCCCCCATGTAAGACTAACTAAGTCTTACATGGACACTGCAGTGTAAGGGTATGATGTCAGCACGTCATGCATATTCATGAGGGCGTGCTGACTCAACTCTAAGGCTTACATGGACCATGCACGAGTGCAGGGGGCGTGTCAGACTGCCGAGCAGTCCAAATATCCACGCCCCTGCAAGTGCCTAAACTGCAAATGTCAACAGAAATGAGCGAGTACGCTCAAATGTCCACATACACAACACTACACTCCCCCACATTCTAAATCCCTGTACAAGTTTAAAATGTAAAGGTTTCCTTTTTTTTTTATTATTCCCGATATAGCTGCCCGTATTTGCGCGTGTATGCGTGAGGTTGCCCATTGCTTAGCTACAGTTAGCAGTGTAGACATCGAAGAGGATAATAAACTATTTATATGCAAATTAAGGCAAATAGCAATAGCGTAGTGGTAGAGCCCTCGCACAAAGAGGATGTATTCCGGGTTCAAGTCTCGCCATTCCACTACCTATTTTCTGTAGGAAATTTGTGCATAAAAAGAATTCCTGACATTTACCTTTTAAATTTCAGTAAAATGCACTGAAATGGCCTATGTGTTAGTGAACAATATTTTATATATATATATATATATATATATATATATATATATATATATATATATATATATATATATATATATATATATGTATATATATATATATAAGAAGGTGGAATGGTCATGCATACTGATAAATGCATAAGTAATGTATCTTAAGCAATGTGAAGCACTACTAAGCAAAGTTTACTGGTATTAAGCACAGTTAAGTACAATTACTCATAGCTTAGCACTGCTTTAACTAGCGCAATAGTTTTGCACGGAGCTGCCCATCGTGCCAACTAGCGCATACAAAACATGTTAGCATGGTGCGCAGCTCCGCGCTAATTAGCGCAACATTGGGCAACATTGGGCAGCATAGAGCAACATAGAGCAAGTCGAGAAACGTCGAGCAATGTTGGGCAAAGTTGAGCAAAGTCGGCTAAACACAGCCACACCTCCAAGCCGGTCTGGCCAGTAGTAAAATAAAAAGCAATGGCAAGCCTCGAACCCGGGATACTGTGCACCATAATCACAGTACTAAACCACTATGCCATGAGAGCTTTAAAAATGGATGCATTTCCAACACACTCATATACATCAATTGAAGTTTACCCATTGCTAAGCAGGTTTGCTCTTAGCTGAGAATTTTTAAAACTGGCCAATCACAAATAAGTGTGGGAAAGAGGCATATTTAAGCTCCATAGGTGGGAATAATTGCCATAACTCGTTGTAGCTCCCATCTGCAGACAGTATGGCCAGTGTTGGAGAGGGCTCTCATTTTCGAGTGCAATGGTGGGGCATTGAGGAGTCAAAAGTAATGGTTTGGCTCCTCATCCATCATCATGATGCAAGACTCCTGCAGGGCCAGTTTCAGGGCACTGAATACAAAGTGGAAGCCTGGAACCGTCTAGCACAAGATCTCACCAGTGCCACAGGCATCCCTCAGACTGGTGAGCAGGTCAGACACCACTTTTCAGACCTGAAGAGATGCAAGGATGACTGACTGAACCAGTGGATACAGGAGGCCCGTTAAATGGAAAATGCCACACTACTGAGTATGTATCCATGGAATGAAGTATGTAAGAATTGCTATAGTAGTCCATGTTATGGATAGGTATGTCTCAATATCCCTTCATTTACTTCATAGCTGCAGGTGTCCGTGCTGTGAATCAGCAAGCCTATGCAGATAGGCTGCTAAGGCTGCGCCACCAGGCAGGTTAGTAATTATTCTGCATGTGTTGTCATATAAAAGAAGTGAGACAGCCTGAAAAAGAGTGTTATAACCCATTAATAAAGGTATAATGAGTGTTGAATAACTTCTCTGCATGCACTGATATATCAAATAAATGAGACAGCATGAAAGGTGGTGTAACCCCATATTAAAGGTATAATATGTCTTGAATAAAAGACCTCTGCATGCACTGATATATCAAATAAATGAGAGAGCCACTAGAAAAGTGTGTAATGTAATAAATAAAGGTATAATTCCTGGAGTGTGTCCGTGTCACTTTCTTCGATAGGTTGTTGTACACTTGCATTATAGAAATAGTACTGTTGTAGTAAGCGCAGTCACCCACACATGGGTAGGCCCATATAAAGTGGATGAAGGGAGTGCCAGTAGCTGTTAAGCATATATACAGTCCTCAACTGTTGGTTCATGGCCGACATGTACAGGTTAATCTGGCACATGAGTAGCTTGTTATTCTGTTCCCCAGAAATGCAGTGTGCTGCTAGAAATGTAGGGGGCTGTCAACATATACCTGATAATGTCATCTGAACACATACAGGCATGTAGATATTTAAATATAAATGAAATATATAAATATGTAGCAGTAACATCTGCATCCAGGACAGTTTCTATGTCAGATACAGGCCAGGTATATCAAGAACTAGCAAAACCCATTATACAATTTAACAGACATTGCCCAGTGTAATAATACATGTAGGGGGTATATAACTGCAGTCAATAGGAATGTAGTGTAAAGTACAAGTATATATAACTTGTTAATGGAGGTATCTTTTTACACCCTACTGTATGTGCCTAAACAATGCAATTCCACACCTCAATGGGTATATCTAATCTCATAACATTTGTTGGGACACATGTCCTGTTGGTTTATAAATATCTGCATTTACTTTGATGCATGTGCCCTGTTCACATACCACAATCTTTGTGGCCTGTTGCCACCAATCAATCCTGCATGCTGTTGGAATGTCCACTGTTGTTCTATATATGCATGTGTTATGCTTGCTGTTCAACTGTTGGAACTCTGGTGTGTTGGGTTAATGGGAATACTACTATATGCTGTTACAACTAAATTGGAATGCTGTTGGCTATTACTAACCCATATTGTCATCAACTCCTCCTAAACATAAAACATATGGGAAGGCCGGTCCCAGCAGACCCACCTGTCCCACCTCAGCTGGCGATGGCACCTGGCACCAGCAGGTCCAGTGCCCAGCCCGGGCCCTTCCTCCATTTGTCCTGTGCCACCTTCGGGTAGAAGCACTGCAGGGGATGGGGCTTGCCCCCCCATGCAAGCGTGGCCAGAGAAGGGCCACCTATCACCCTCCGAACGATCTGGGCTGTGGTGCGTAGGGAGATCGAGCGTTCAGTCGCTGATCCTCTACGCCAACTCGAGGCAAGAGTGGCACGACTCATGGGTGAGCCTGCCCCTCCTATGCAGCCCCCAGTACAGCCACCCTCCGGGCTGTGAAGGTGCAGTGGTGACTGCACATGGGTGGGGATCTCAGTTCCACTGTTGCCATCTGTGGGCTCATTGGCTTGCAATTTCAAAACACCCTTCCTCATCAATGGTGTTCACCCACCCCATGTGTCATATTAAGCCCCTGTATGCATCTTGTTTGTCTTGTCTGTTTACTTCCCCAACCTACCTCCCCAAATATACCTACTTCCCCTACCCCACATTCCACTCTCACCTGAAAAAAAAAGGGCAATCTGCTCCACAAAAAAATTACGCCCCATACATAGCTGCCCATTTTGCACACATGTATGCTGGACACAAACTGAAATTGAATTGGCAGTACAACATACTTCGTTGTCCTCACCCCTCTCTCAGGGGTGGAAGGTTTCAAATTTCCATCCAAATTATTAGCATATGCTCAGCTGTTGCTGTTAAAGAAATGGGCAGCTATGGACCTTCCCTACACCCATCCTGCACATCCTGAGCTGTTTTCCCTATTGTTTTTCCCTCTTTGTGCCCCTTTTTCACCACTTTCCTATCTCCCCATTTTCTTTTCTTTCAAAGAAATGAGTGAGGGGGTTAGAGGGATTAAGCACTTTTAAGCAGTAGTTAGGTCTGCGTGAGTGTGCGCTTGTGTGTGCTTAGCTAAGCATTGCTAAGCGTCGCGCAAACCCGCGCAAACCCGCTTACAACTGCTTAAAAGTGCCTTAGTGACTTTGTATGTCTGTGCCCTTGTTCTGCTCAGCAGCAAAATAAAATATCTCTGTCAGTCTCGAACCCTGGACCTTAGACACACTAGAATGCATGAAGTACCACTGAGCCATGGTATACATACAACAAATTGGTGCTGCAATCAATATATCATGCATCAGAATGAGTGAATGTAAAGGACAAATAGGAATGCCATAACACAAATCTTGTTCTGTGGATCCTTACCAGCAGTTCTTGTGGAATTGCATTACATGACTGTGAAAAAAGAACCAGCCATACTAGCAGGAAATAATGTTACAGCAGCACTTAACAACCCCCACACAGTATCATAGTAGGACAAACACTAGCATATCTGATTAGGGCAGAGGCCATACTTTGCAACTGTGACTACATTTCAGGCATGTCCCTGATTTTGAGACAGGTTTTAGCTGTGTCACTCTGAATCCCTCTGAAAGCTACTGATGTTAGTCAGAGAGGTGGTGAGTTACACTTAATGAATAATGACAATAAGTAATAGTTGGACACCGCTTGTACTTCAGGAAATGTGTATTAAGCCATATGCTCTGTTTCTCTCAAAGTCCCAACTTAATGTCTCTAATATTGTAAAGGTGTACCTCACTTCTACCTACTTTTCCCTGAGTCTGTTCAAATATGTACCTGAGTGTTTGAGAGGCCTGGCAGAGGCAGAAACACACAGGCATATCATCTATTCTGCTGTTACACACTGTGCAAATAGCTTTGGAAGGAGTTCCAGAAGCATACCCTTATGTAGGTGTACAACAGTGAAATACCAAGGGATGTAGCCATGTACTGGTAGCAACCATCTGTGACAATGCCATTGTTCCAGTGCTGAAAAGACCGGTGTGGTGCACAGACAAAGAATAACAGGCTAACTTCTGGCTACCATCTGGATAGGTCCACATTTGTGAGCTACACAGATAGAATACTTGCCTTGGTAAACTAACAGGTACACAGCAACCCTTTAAGTCCAGTAAGATAAAGTTCACACATTAATACATAATGCTCTCTGTCCTTCTGCACCCTTACCCAAATGTACAATAAATCTGTGTGTTCAGGGTCTACCAAGGATGTAGGTAGGCATACTCAGTACTGAAATTTGTACGTCTTTCTTGAGCAGCCTGTGCTAATGTCAACACTAAAAAAAGCAGAAACTGTTCAAAAGTGGCTAAACTAATATTCACAGTATAGCAGTTCACAAACAGTTCATGTGCCAAATGAATACATCTCAATAACTACTTTTGTATGGCAGTTAATTGAATAAGTAGAAAAGAAACCACATAAACCCATGTATCTTGAGTTAGTATTTGTAGGGGTGATTACAAATCTACACTGACAACCGTGTAGTGGAAGTGGCAATATTCAGGTCTGAGTACAACATTTAAATCTCTGGCTACACCCCTAGCTTCACATATAAGAAGTATACCAACCTTCTGACTTACACAACAGTGTCCACAGCAAACAAGAATGGGCCCCACTTTGGAAAGCTGAAAGGGCTATGCCTACCTGACATAGCAATATATAGCACTGGGTTGCTATGACAGTGAGTACTGCAATTACCACACAGCAGGCTGCATGCAATTACAAAATGGTGGCCGCCAATTGGTGCAGAGACCATCACATGCACATGTGCAGATACCTATAAAAGCAGGCTGTACCTGCTGGCCACACATGCAATCATCACATTGCAGGCGCTGAGAGAGAGAGAGAGAGGCACACACACAGAGACAGAGTCAGAGAGAGAGAGAGCTGCACACCCCCACCCACACCAGTGGAAAAAAAAATAAAACAATAAACATCTAAAATAAAGCCAAAGATACAACAAAGTGAAAACTACAAGCACATACAAAGGAAAGGTATGTAACAGATATGTATTTACTGGTATGTAGTAGATGTATTTGAAGACTACTTTACATACTTTGAAACATCAATATGTGGCAGCAGTATATATCTATGCACAGATGCCCTGCATAACTACTGCCATGGACAAATCAGTGTGTAGCTGTGTGCAGTGGGACATAACTGTGATATATGTAGCTCAGCATTAAATGTCAAACATCTGAACCATGTCATCTGTGTTCTGTACAGTAGTGTGGACAGTGGCTGTTTGCTGGTATATAACATGTGGTGGTTAAACTCTGTGGGTGTGATTTGTCAAGTTTGCAGTGTCGCAGCCAGTGAGGCCTGCTAAAGCCACATGGGCTGAGAACACCTTCAATGCATTTCACATAAGACTGTGCAATATCATTACATAACTGTATACCTCCCCAACTTTGCTTAATTGATATTCCCACCATGACAGGTGGACTGTATATGTGCCTATATGTATATCTATATGTACACCAATAGATGTTTGTATGTATGTGTTTATATATATATATATATATATATATATATATATATATATATATATATACACACACACACACACACACACACATATATATATATATATATATATATATATATTATTTACATAATATATATATATATAGGCAGGGAGAGACAGAGTCACATTTACTGCGACAGATGCCTGGTGACAAAGCCATGGCCTCAAGCTAAATGTCTGAAATACATTCGCATCCCTTTGGCTAAAAATTCTGTACCCATGAACTATCACATAGGTGGTAGTCAACATAACACCGACAGTGTGATAAGAGACCATGGGACACAGGTGGACAGTAGTATCACCCTTGATTATCACAGAGCCACACTAGTCATGTGATCTGTCCTCATGGCACACCTCATCACAAAAGCTGTGTCATCCCATGAAAAATAGGTCAGTGTTCCCCTCTACTTATCACTCACAAAACCCATTATAGAGTACAATGCTACTTCTGGTATGTACCTCACAAGACATCTACAGCAACTGGAAAGGCCACAGACATATCTCACAAAGAGTAACACTGTCCTCAAACAGGTGCCCTATGCATACCGTCTCACCAAACCACAGCTACACTGACTTGCATACCGGCAACCAGAGATGACCCCTGCCCAATATACAATGCTATGTCAAACCCAGAGCTGTTGTACATGCTCCACATAAACAGATCACTATCCCTACGAGCTACATGCTCTAGGGACCTAAAGCTTGTCACTACAATAGACAGAACATGCTGGAGGGATAGATTCCTATCTCAGAGACATCCCATACTGTGGAACAAACTACCTAGCAATAGCAAACAAAGCTCCTCAGTAGCACCCATCATGAATAGTCTTGATGATTGGATGTGAGATAGGAATTACACCCCAGGAATCACCTCTGTGGCTCTGCTTGACAGGGACACATGGAACTAAATTACTTGGGTGTCAAAGGCCAGGGTACCATCTGGCTAGGCTTCTATAGGCCCTAGGGCCAATAGCCTATAACCTACCTATGAACCAATACACATCCACATGTACTTGTTGCAATAATTGCTATGTGAGGTTGACTGAGTGTAATGGTGAATGTGTTGGTGAATGTGTCACAGTTGTGTATATGTGGGATAGCTTATTGGGAAATTGTTTCTGCCATGGTATTGTGTGTCCTAGCTCTGATCCCAGCAAAAGATATGTATGCTAATGCTAGCCAGAAAAAGCAGTATGGCATACGGTCTGATGTAGTCCCCTTGTGTTAACTGGGGTGTGCCACTGGAGGATGAAGCAGTACATGTATACTCATTGATTGGTTCTGCTGGTGAATCAAACACCTGTATGAACTGTAGTACTACCTGAAGCTGGAGGCCTAAACGGCACAGTATGGTGTATGTCCACATTGCTTAGAAACACTGTTCTGTGTGTTCCCTGTAGTCCTGATAGGTTACATACCTCAGGCATAAGGGTTTGTAAGTACTGACACACAGTACTGTATGGTACACATGTAAAGCTCATCTGTGTTGCCATACCTTTGTGTCCTGTATGTATGTCTGATGTGTCTGTGGGTATGCCTGTAACATGCCCCGGTCATATGTGTGTTACAGGATATAAGTGTGTATCTAGCAACATGTATAGTCTAGTACAGCGGTATGCCTCCTATATTCACAAATGTGCACATATCTTAGGCAGGGGTTTTCCATCAACAACTAGTGTGGTATACTGGTAATACTGTAACTGGACTTTACAGTCATTGCAATGGATTACATATTTCATTATGCATTATCTGGATATATACCTACTGTAGCTAGGTGGTGCATTGTGTCACATACAGTGTGCCATGTACTGTTGCATAGTCTTACATAGTGGTTTATCGTTGTTGCTGTGCAGAAAATGTTTTAATATATACAGCGTGTCAGGCAGTGTCACTCAGTTGTGGGTTGAGCAGTGATATGTGTTATTGAACGTGTGTTTCCTCTGACAGACAATACTTTGCTAATTATGGTAGTTCAGTGATATCTGTACTGTAGAATGTAAAGTGTGCCACATGACTTGCTCACACATATTGTTTTCTTGTCTTCCAGGGACATGTCCCACCATCGCAATCCTGCATACAGCCCTACAGAGGATGAGATTCTAACAAACTGTTTCATTGAACAGTACAACCTGCTCTTTTCAAGAACCAGCCAGGACCAGTATGAGCGGACTGCGCTGTGGCAAGATGTTGTCCGTAGGATAAATGACATAGGCATGCGTAACTGGACTTGTGAGCAGGTACGACATCACTGCAGTGATTTACTCAGACATGTCCGGCAGTGTGCATCTGATGTCCGTAGGCAACAGCTTGCCACAGGTGGTGGGGTTGCCACTCATCCCCCCTCACCAGAGTGGAGGAGCTGCTCCTGAGCCTGGGGGCTCCCGGCCAACAACAACAACAACAGCACACATGCATCATCATGGAGACCGGAGCCCCTCAGCAAGTTCACATGGAGCTTGCAGGTAAGTTGGCTTATCTGTAGACTACTGTTACCTCTTTTGTTAGATCATGCATATGTGAGATGTGTACTGTGTAGTTAGAAGATGTGGAGCCTGGTGTTGTTCAATACTGATAATTTGGAACATGATGTGTAGGCCTGTGACCGTCAACCTTTGTGCTACTGTAAGATTGCAAAGCCACAGTAGCAATGCCAAAGTTGTTGCCACTGACAAACTGTTTCATATCCTTGTAGGTCCCTCTGGTGTGACAGCAAGGCAGCAGACCCATGCTGGTGAGTGTGTTCTACATTTAATATTGCTAATGAAATGTGCATGTCATAGGTGAGGTGTAGGCCATGTACACATGTAACACACCTACGCATAATGCATGCTGTGCATGTTTGCTGTGAGACTATGCACATCTCAGTAACGTGAGTGGCTGCCTCAAACACATGCAATACACAGAGCATCCCAAACAATTGTGGCTACACTATAGTGGACATTGGATAAGCAGTCGATACAACAATTGTGGCTACACTATAGTGGACATTGGATAGGCAGTCGATACACATGCACATGACATACACAACTCTGTCATACACAGTACATGTTAATATGCTACACATGCCATATTCAGACAGACGCTGTAAGGTCACACTCCAGTATCCCAAATGTCATCCACACAGCACACATAATATACCTGAGGGGTAGAGGCCTATCATGTGGCAGTGCGACACTCTCCAACATGCAACACATTCATGTTAGACAATGCTCCCTATTGGGCACCATACAAACCCATGTAACAAGTGGCTGTGAAATGGTGAATGTAGCCATGGTACTGCAGTTCCGGTACAGGATGGTATGTGTCAGTCTGGCACACATTAGTAGCCTTGAGTGACCACATGATGCTGCATGATGATGGCTCATGGTACTACACCCCATCCAGTTACAGTGACCACAGTACCACACATAGCATTAACTGATATGCACCTCAATGTTGTGTGTGTGCAAACATATGCACCGATACACATTATGCATAGCAATCACCATTTGTACAAAGTGACATATATGTCATGTAATACTATTGAGTGTATAGGTCACATGACACACACTGTGTATGTGTGAAGTTTAACGTTGCAGTTGTGTTGTAGCATGCCACGTCATGGCTGGCACTGGCATGTCCACAATATGTCCTACACTCACCATAACCACTGTACAATGGCTATGTTGAGCAATGGTATTCCATCAGGTATACATGCACCACTCATCCTGTGTGTATACATAGCATGCATGTGCAAAACCTGTGTCCACAATCATCTGCTAAAGACACAGACGCACTAATCAGAAATGGATATCTATGTGACACACAGATACAGTTCCAGCCATGGTATGTATACATGTGAGTGATGGTGCACAAAACATTGCAGAGCTTTAAAGAGTTGCACAGCAATGTTGTGTCCATGTACACATTGTGTTCCAGGGTGAGTCCAATCACCGAACAACAACACACATGCATCAAAACCATGTATACTGTTATTAGCAAGGGCTGTCTACACACGCACTGCATGCTGTTGAGCAACATACGTCTTGCATGCTGACACATATGATATAACTGTTTTCCTTGTGATACTGTACCCCACCATCACCCGCGCTATTGAGTATGTTCTGGATTTCTGGTGGTGTGTGTGTGTGTGTGTGTGTGTGTGTGTGTGTGTGTGTGTGTGTGTGTGTGTGTGTGTGTGTGTGTGTGTCTGTTTTAGTGCGGAGTGCATTTGTGTACATGTGTGCATGTGTTCATGTGTGCATGTGTGCATGTGTGCATGTGTTCATGTGTTCATGTGTGCATGTGTTTGTGTTCATGTGTGCATGTGTTCATGTGTGCATGTGTGCATGTGTGCATGTGTGCCAACATCATGTACAGGTCGTAAAGTGTGTTTCCTGTCTTCCTCTCACAGGTGCTGACTCTGGGTGTTCAATGCAGCAGGCAAACCAATGTAACTGAGCAAAATAGTGATGATGATGATGATAGGTGTGTTGAGGCACAGGCTTGTTTGCCAGGGTCTGTCGTTGGGCTGCCAATCAACAGTACACAAGTGTCCACACCATCTATACACACAGTCATACTGCCAATACATCCATCATCAATCCCCTTAGCTGAGGGACAGCATACAGCCAGCATTGGCCAGGACAGTGTGGTATCCATGGCACATGCATCCCAACACAGCAGCCATACCCAAATGTCTGGAAGGATACCACATATGCAGATGTCCAGGGGTTCTCGACAGAGCACTGCTGCTCATCATGCCAATGGCAGACGTGCCACAGGTCTGACAATGTCACGCATGTTCCAGGCTGTCATGGAGGCACAGGCACGTATGGAACGGTACAACAGACAGGGACTTAGGGCACAGAGGGCACACAACCACTGTAATTGACAGTATCCTTGACCTAGCAGGTGCCATCCATCATTATAATGAGGTCACAGAGAGACGTTGGGGACAGACATTAGATATACTCCGCAATGTCATGTCCATGTGTCAGGACAGTGCGGGATGGTTGAGTCATCGACGTGGATGTATGCCAGAAACATCAGCAGCTGGCAGTCACCACGGACGTCCCACAAGTCACAGCCACTCCCGTAGTGCCAGTACCAGCCCCAGCACTGTTGGGGGTGGGCTGTCGATAGAACATCCTAGAAGACCATGTGCACATGGCTCTGGACAGTCCCAGCAGGGACCTGGGTCCAGTGTACATCCATCTACCTCTGGGGATAGTACCCAGTCTGGCTTAGTATCTGATAGTGTCAATAGCACCCCTGCCAGGCACAGGTACCATATCCATGGCCAAAGACAGTGATCTGTAAAGCCTGGCAGGTACAGTCTGTGGCTGTCCCATACATACCTGTATATGGCAGCCACATGGTGGAACTGTGTGCATGCAGACACACACACACAGGAACCAGACACCTAAGGCTAACACATACCCGCACACATTACATCAACATTGGCCCATAGCACTACTCTTGCCCCTCACACACACACACACACACACACACACACACACACACACACACACACACACACACACACACACACACACACACATACATGTCGATTAGATGGCTCACTGTAAGCCTCTGGCAAACCAACACACACCCTGGGAATAATGAAACCTGTGCCACCTCCTGTCATCTGTAACATCAATGCAGGAACAGGCTACCATGGTGCTGATACACAGGGTGACTTTATAGCACTACAGCAATGTTACCATGTTGTCAGCAGTAGAGTTTAATGATATGCTTGAAGGTGTAGCTGAGCTGGCATGATGCATTAAAGCTATGAATGTCATTATAGTGTTGTATACACCAGTGTTTGTTAAAGTAGTGTATTGTCTGCCCACGTGCCACTTGGCTGATGTGTGTAGTATTGGCAGCATGTGTTAGAGAGTGGACAGTATGTGTGGGATGTGTGTAGCACAGATTTGCAGGTATACATCTGTGAACATGGTGAAGGTGCACTGTCTGCATGTACGTGCATAGTGTACACATGGGCAGGGTGACATGCCCTGTATTACACAGTAACACTACATAGTTTGTATTGGTGGCCAGTATGCATTGTACTACACACATTTCGGAACCTGACTACACATGTGTGTATGACATGGTTTGACACTGTGCTGTGGGTGACACTGTTACTATCTGTCATTGTTCTGCATTCTGGTAGTATACATAACTTCAACAGCCTGACCATAACCAATTGTTAGATGATGTCTTCACAACTGACACACAGCTATAGGACACACAGCAAAATGTGCATCCTTCAGGTACTATACTATGCCAGTAACCAGTGTTTCCCCAGTATTGGTCTATAGACAGAACATGTGGAGGGATAGATTCCTATCTCAGAGACATCCCATACTGTGGAACGAACTACCTAGCAATAGCAAACAAAGCTCCTCAGTATTACCCATCATGAATAGTCTTGATGATTGGATGTGAGATAGGAATTACACCCCAGGAATCACCTCTGTGGCTCTGCTTGACAGGGACACATGGAACTAAATTACTTGGGTGTCAAAGGCCAGGGTACCATCTGGCTAGGCTTGTATAGGCCCTAGGGCCAATAGCCTATAACCTACCTATGAACCAATACACATCCACATGTACTTGTTGCAATAATTGCTATGTGAGGTTGACTGAGTGTAATGGTGAATGTGTTGGTGAATGTGTCACAGTTGTGTATATGTGGGATAGCTTATTGGGAAATTGTTTCTGTCATGGTATTGTGTGTCCTAGCTCTGATCCCAGCAAAAGATGTGTATGCTAATGCTAGCCAGAAAAAGCAGTATGGCATATGGTCCGATGTAGTCCCCTTGTGTTAACTGGGGTGTGCCACTGGAGGATGAAGCAGTACATGTATGCTCATTGATTGGTTCTGCTGGTGAATCAAACCCCTGTATGAACTGTAGTACTACCTGAAGCTGGAGGCCTAAACAGCACAGTATGGTGTATGTCCACATTGCTTAGAAACACTGTTCTGTGTGTTCCCTGTAGTCCTCACAGGTTACATACCTCAGGCATAAGGGTTTGTAAGTACTGACACACAGTACTGTATGGTACACACATAAAGCTCATCTGTGTTGCCATACCTTTGTGTCCTGTATGTATGTCTGATGTGTGTGTGGGTATGCCTGTAACATGCCCCGGTCATATGTGTGTTACAGGATATAAGTGTGTATCTAGCAACATGTATAGTCTAGTACAGCGGTATGCCTCCTATATTCACAAATGTGCACATATCTTAGGCAGGGGTTTTCCATCAACAACTAGTGTGGTATACTGGTAATACTGTAACTGGACTTTACAGTCATTGCAATGGATTACATATTTCATTATGCATTAGCTGGATATATACCTACTGCAGCTAGGTGGTGCATTGTGTCACATACAGTGTGCCATGTACTGTTGCATAGTCTTACATAGTGGTTTATCTTTGTTGCTGTGCAGAAAATGTTTTAATATATACAGCGTGTCAGGCAGTGTCACTCAGTTGTGGGTTGAGCAGTGATATGTGTTATTGAACGTGTGTTTCCTCTGACAGACAATACTTTGCTAATTATGGTAGTTCAGTGATATCTGTACTGTAGAATGTAAAGTGTGCCACATGACTTGTTCACACATATTGTTTTCTTGTCTTCCAGGGACATGTCCCACCATCGCAATCCTGCATACAGCCCTGCAGAGGATGAGATTCTAACAAACTGTCTCATTGAACAGTACAACCTGCTCTTTTCAAGAACCAGCCAGGACCAGCATGAGCGGACTGCGCTGTGGCAAGATGTTGTCTGTAGGATAAATGACATAGGCATGCGTAACCGGACTTGTGAGCAGGTACGACATCACTGCAGTGATTTACTCAGACATGTCCAGCAGTGTGCGTCTGATGTCCGTAGGCAACAGCTTGCCACAGGTGGTGGGGTTGCCACTCATCCCCCCTCACCAGAGTGGAGGAGCTGCTCCTGAGCCTGGGGGCTCCCGGCCAACAACAACAACAGCAACAGCACACATGCATCATCATGGAGACCGGAGCCCCCCAGCAAGTTCACATGGAGCGTGCAGGTAAGTTGGCTTATCTGTAGACTACTGTTACCTCTTTTGTTAGATCATGCATATGTGAGATGTGTACTGTGCAGTTAGAAGATGTGGAGCCTGGTGTTGTTCAATACTGATAATTTGGAACATGATGTGTAGGCCTGTGACCGTCAACCTTTGTGCTACTGTAAGATTGCAAAGCCGCAGTAGCAATGCCAAAGTTGTTGCCACTGACAAACTGTTTCATATCCTTGTAGGTCCCTCTGGTGTGACAGCAAGGCAGCAGACCCATGCTGGTGAGTGTGTTCTACATTTAATATTGCTAATGAAATGTGCATGTCATAGGTGAGGTGTAGGCCATGTACACATGTAACACACCTACGCATAATGCATGCTGTGCATGTTTGCTGTGAGACTATGCACATCTCAGTAACGTGAGTGGCTGCCTCAAACACATGCAATACATAGAGCATCCCAAACAATTGTGGCTACACTATAGTGGACATTGGATAGGCAGTCGATACAACAATTGTGGCTACACTATAGTGGACATTGGATAGGCAGTCGATACACATGCACACGACATACACAACTCCGTCATACACAGTGCATGTTAATATGCTACACATGCCATATTCAGACAGACGCTGTAAGGTCACACTCCAGTATCCCAAATGTCATCCACACAGCACACATAATATACCTGAGGGGTAGAGGCCTATCATGTGGCAGTGTGACACTCTCCAACATGCAACACATTCATGTTAGTCAATGCTCCCTATTGGGCACCATACAAACCCATGTAACAAGTGGCTGTGAAATGGTGAATGTAGCCATGGTACTGCAGTTCCGGTACAGGATGGTATGTGTCGGTCTGGCACACATTAGTAGCCTTGAGTGATGCTGCATGATGATGGCTCATGGTACTACACCCCATCCAGTTACAGTGACCACAGTACCACACATAGCATTAACTGATATGCACCTCAGTGTTGTGTGTGTGCAAACATATACACCGATACACATTATGCATAGCAATCACTATTTGTACAAAGTGACATATATGTCATGTAATGCTATTGAGTGTATAGGTCACATGACACACACTGTGTATGTGTGAAGTTTAACGCTGCAGTTGTGTTGTAGCATGCCATGTCATGGCTGGCACTGGCATGTCCACAACATGTCCTACACTCACCATAACCACTGTACAATGGCTATGTTGAGCAATGGTATTCCATCAGGTATACATGCACCACTCATCCTGTGTGTATACATAGCATGCATGTGCAAAACCTGTGTCCACAATCATCTGCTAAAGACACAGATGCACTAATCAGAAATGGATATCTATGTGACACACAGATACAGTTCCAGCCATGGTATGTATACATGTGAGTGATGGTGCACAAAACATTGCAGAGCTTTTAAGACTTGCACAGCAATGTTGTGTCCATGTACACATTGTGTTCCAGGGTGAGTCCAATCACCGAACAACAACACACATGCATCAAAACCATGTATACTGTTATTAGCAAGGGCTGTCTACACACGCACTGCATGCTGTCGAGCAACATACGTCTTGCATGCTGACACATATGATATAACTGTTTTCCTTGTGATACTGTACCCCACCATCACCTGCTATTGAGTATGTTCTGGATTGCTGGTGGTGTGTGTGTGTGTGTGTGTGTGTGTGTGTGTGTGTGTGTGTGTGTGTGTGTGTGTGTGTGTGTGTGTGTGTCTGTTTTAGTGCGGAGTGCATTTGTGTGCATGTGTGCATGTGTGCATGTGTTCATGTGTGCATGTGTGCATGTGTTCATGTGTTCATGTGTGCATGTGTTTGTGTTCATGTGTTCATGTGTTCATGTGTGCATGTGTGCATGTGTGCATGTGTGCCAACATCATGTACAGGTCATAAAGTGTGTTTCCTGTCTTCCTCTCACAGGTGCTGACTCTGGGTGTTCAATGCAGCGGACAAACCAATGTAACTGAGCAAAATAGTGATGATGATGATGATAGGTGTGTTGAGGCACAGGCATGTTTGCCAGGGTCTGTCGTTGGGCTGCCAATCGATAGTACACAAGTGTCCACACCATCTATACACACAGTCATACTGCCAATACATCCATCATCAATCCCCTTAGCTGAGGGACAGCATACAGCCAGCATTGGCCAGGACAGTGTGGTATCCATGGCACATGCATCCCAACACAGCAGCCATACCCAAATGTCTGGAAGGATACCACATATGCAGATGTCCAGGGGTTCTCGACAGAGCACTGCTGCTCATCATGCCAATGGCAGACGTGCCACAGGTCTGACAACGTCACGCATGTTCCAGGCTGTCATGGAGGCACAGGCACATATGGAACGGTACAACAGACAGGGACTTAGGGCACAGAGGGCACACAACCACTGTAATTGACAGTATCCTTGACCTAGCAGGTGCCATCCATCATTACAGTGAGGTCACAGATAGACGTTGGGGACAGACATTAGATGTACTCCACAATGTCATGTCCATGTGTCAGGACAGTGCGGGATGGTTGAGTCATCGACGTGGATGTATGCCAGAAACATCAGCAGCTGGCAGTCGCCACGGACGTCCCACAAGTCACAGCCGCTCCCGTAGTGCCAGTACCAGCCCCAGCACTGTTGGGGGTGGGCTGTCGATAGAACATCCTAGAAGACCATGTGCACATGGCTCTGGACAGTCCCAGCAGGGACTTGGGTCCAGTGTACCTCCATCTACCTCTGGGGATAGTACCCAGTCTGGCTTAGTATCTGATAGTGTCAATAGCACCCCTGCCAGGCACAGGTACCATATCCATGGCCAGAGACAGTGATCTGTAAAGCCTGGCAGGTACAGTCTGTGGCTGTCCCATACATACCCGTATATGGCAGCCACATGGTGGAACTGTGTGCATGCAGACACACACACACACACACAGGAACCAGACACCTAAGGCTAACACATACCCGCACACATTACATCAACATTGGCCCATAGCACTACTCTTGCCCCTCACACACACACACACACACACACACACACACACACACACACACACACACACACACACACACACACACACACACACATACATGTCGATTAGATGGCTCACTGTAAGCCTCTGGCAAACCAACAACACACCCTGGAAATAATGAAACCTGTGCCACCTCCTGTCATCTGTAACATTGATGCAGGAACAGGCTACCATGGTGCTGATACACAGGGTGACTTTATAGCACTACAGCAATGTTACCATGTTGTCAGCAGTAGAGTTTAATGATATGCTTGAAGGTGTAGCTGAGCTGGCATGATGCATTAAAGCTATGAATGTCATTGTAGTATTGTATACACCAGTGTTAGTTAAAGTAGTGTATTGTCTGCCCACGTGCCACTTGGCTGATGTGTGTAGTATTGGCAGCATGTGTTAGAGAGTGGACAGTATGTGTGGGATGTGTGTAGCACAGATTTGCAGGTGTGCATCTGTGAACATGGTGAAGGTGCACTGTCTGCATGTACGTGCATAGTGTACACATGGGCAGGGTGACATGCCCTGTATTACACAGTAACACTACATAGTTTGTATTGGTGGCCAGTATGCATTGTACTACACACATTTCGGAACCTGACTACACATGTGTGTATGACATGGTTTGACACTGTGCTGTGGGTGACACTGTTACTATCTGTCATTGTTCCGCATTCTGGTAGTATACATAACTTCAACAGCCTGACCATAACCAATTGTTAGATGATGTCTTCACAACTGACACACAGCTATAGGACACAGAGCAAAATTTGCATCCTTCAGGTACTATACTATGCCAGTAACCAGTGGTATTTACCTGCACCCATTACTGAAACCACTCCTGTCTGGCATATGGCTCCCTTAGGTACGAGCAATCACAGTAGGGATATGTCCGTCCACATCTGGTAATGCATACTGTGGCCTATAATGCATTCTCCAGATGACACACACATCCTCCACAAGGGTACCATACAGACAGATAACCGTTGTCAAACCCATGCTGTAAAGATATTATGCAGACTAAGTATAGTCATCCACCTTTATGGAACATAGTATCCCCACAGTACCACATAGGTAGTAGCCACCAACATGATGAACAGGTACCGAAGTGTACATGCAACCAAGTGTTGCATCATCTCTCCTTTAATAATCACATTTCCTAAGATTTTTTGAAATACCTCGGTGGATCACATACGCAATAAGGGGTTTGCATGCATAACCACAAAGGTTGTTCTACACCTATAATGAATAGCCATCATTGACAGACTTTGCTGTGCTAGAACTGGTCTAACATATACCTCGGCCATAAACCCTCACTCACACAATTCAATAGTAACTGTAATGAGTGTGTGTGACACAGATGACCTAGGCCAGGGATCACTGCAGTGGCTGGCCTTGTCACAAGCATACAGATGTGACCTAAGGTCTGTGAAGCAGCAGCACAGTCTGGCAAAGATGACAGTTGTGTCCTTGGAGAAAGCAGGGTTCACACACATGCAATAATTTAGGTAACATGTACGTATATGTATTTGCCACACAGCTACCTCAGGTGTGCAATGCATACTGACATGTCATACATTAGTAAAAGCAAAACCCACTACACATTGACCAACAGTGCCACACACATAGAGAGAACACACTCGCCAAGTGCAGGATTCAAACCCCTACCTAACTAGTTTGCGATACTAGAACAGCACGCATTAACACAGCGTGCTATACACATTCCTGGGATGTTTTTTTTTCCACCGGTATATTTGAAGGATGGTGATATCATCAGACCTGACAAAGATTAGAATACCACTTTTAAGGTGTATGAGTACTCTCCAAAAAGGTTGCTCCTCTCCAAGGAGATCACACACAGACACACACTTGTCAAGTGCAGGATTCAAATCCCTACCTAACTGGTTTATGATACTACAGGAGTACGCATTAACACAACACGCTATACACATTACTGTGAGTTTTCTTTTCCACAGGTATATTTGAAGGATGGTGACATTATTAGACCTGATAAAGATTAGTATACCACTTTTAAGGTGTATGAGTACTCTCTAAAAATGTTGCTCCTCTCCAAGAAGATCACACACACACACTTGCAAGGGCAGGATTCAAACTCCTACCTAACTGGTTTATGATACTACAGGAGTACGCATTTACACAACATGCTATACACATTTTTGTGAGTTCTACTTTCCACAGGTATATTTGTAGGTTGGTGACATTATCAGACTACACAAAGTAGGTTACATTAGGTGACATTGGGTGGGCTACATAGAAGGAATGTCTAAACACTTTGACCATGTGACCATCAAAGAAGAGTGTACTATCTAACTGTGTCCCCAGGGCCTTCATGACTTTCTCCATACATACCGGAGTGCCACCTATGTTGTAATTTATTTGCACTTCATTTTAGCCAAAGGGGATGACTATGCATTCTTTGCCATTCTTCTTGGGGCATTGTTTTGACACCAGGTATCTGTCTCTGTCAGCCCCTCCTGGAGGATGTGTGTGTCAGCCATAGAGTCGATTATGGACCACAGTTAGCAGTCATCTGCAAACCTGTTCAGCCATACTCCTCTCATGCTTGCCTGTACCTCTGAGCAGTGTCTACTGAACAGGTGGGGTCCCAGGGCCAGGACCTGTGGGATGCCATTTGTGACTGTCTTAGAGTTGGACATGGCACCCGCAACTCTGAACATGTGTGTTCGATCTGTGAGCCAGTTGGCCACACATCCTGTGACATAGCTGTTGATGTTCAGGCTGGTAAGCGTGTCCATGATGACAGAGTGGGGAATGGTGTAAAATGTCCTTAGTGAGGTCCAAGTGGGCTGTGTGGACTACTTTCACCTCCATCTATGTCCTTGGTAACTGTTTGTAGTAAGTCAACTATGTTTAGGAGGCAGGGTCTGCCTTTAACAAGGCAGGGTTGTGTAGAGTCCAGTGTCTGGAGGTCCCCAATGTCACTGTTTATGGGTTCCATGACAATTTGCTCAATAGCTTTGTAGACCAGGCTGAGTAGACTTATAGGGCAATGGTTTCCAGGTACTGTTGTGGCACCCCCTTTGTGGGGCTGGATGATTATTGGTGTATGCCATTTTTTGGGTAAATACCCTGTGGTACAATTGAGTCTGGCTAGTGAATGTAGGTGAGGGTTTGTTTCCTTTTGGGCCTAGTGTATGACGCAGACTGGGACACCATCCAGTCCCATTGATGCTGTGTTCTTGGCTTTGAAGAGACCTGTCCTTACCTGCATGTCCATGATGTCTGGGGCTCTGCATCCTTCTGTGATGGACTCAGGCCCTTTTGGGGGTGAGGGGGGAAATTTGCACTGAACTTGTCCCCCAGGATGTGGGCAATGAAAGTTGGTTCAGTGTATTCCTTGCTATTTGTCAGTAGCTGACAGCATATTTGGATGTTGACACCTACATGTGTGGTATAGCTACCGCAGGCTTTGTGGTTGTCATTCTAACAGTCCTTGGCATTTTGTCTTTTGAAAGTGTCTTTGAATTATTTTATGAGCGATCATTGCTTCTTACTTATAATGATCAGCGATGCCTTTCCTTTAGTGAAGTTGGCTCTATCAGGTGTTAGTTTCCTCCTTCTGTTGTCTAGCTTATTTAAGGGCAACGACCACCAGATTGTTTTCTTATTTTTGGAGAAGTGCATCTTGGATTTATTTGTGATGTCTCGATCCATGCATCCCTGTAGATGCTCATAGGATTCACTTGTAACTAATTTGGAAGATTGTATACCATTATCCTACAGCAATAGGTCTTTTGAACTTTACACTTTTGTCTTGGGACGTGTGCAGTTTGCTTTTGAAAATGTCGTCATGGTGGTTTCATTGACTGTATGAGGGGGCGGGATGTGGATGTCCAGTGTGATTACGTTATGATCTGATATTACTAGCGAGGGCTTTATCTCTGTTGTGGAACACTGGTACCCCATGTTGGTGATGAGCATGCCCAGTATGGTGTCACCTCTAGTGGGCATGGTGACCAGCTGTTCCAGGGTGTTAGAGCTTTTAAACTGTAGGAAACATTGGGCAAAGGGTGTTGTACACAGGTAATTCTCACACTCACTGTTTGGGTAGTTGTAATCACCTCATATACTGGTGTTTGATAGGACCTCTATATTTTCCACTGTTCTCAGGAATACTGAGTGAGGTTCCTGCGACAAGGTAGGTGATCTGTAGCAGGCTACAATCTGATGAGCAGCTTTGCCCAATGTTAGTTGCACTTGCATGATCTCCAAGCCCTCATGCTGTGCCACTAACCTGAAGGTGTGGGTATCCATACGGTAAATGGGTACACCCCTTCCTTTTGTATTTCACTTGTGGTTTTGGGTCCGAAGGTCAGAGGGATTGTGAGTGTTTTACGTGGAGCATGTCCAACAGCTCTGCATTTGACATAGCTTTGTATGTTAGGCAGTTAACACATATGAGTATGTGATATGCAAGGGAGTACAGATGTAGCATTTTGAGATGGTCTGTGTATGGCATGTATTTCTGGCTGCTAATGCTCTTTGTGAGGTATTTCTGCAGGCTTCACAGTTGTTGTAGTTGTCTTGTGAGGTACATAGCAAAAGTGGCATTGTACTTTATTATAGTTCTAGTGAGTGATGAGTAGTGGGGAACAATGTCCTCTTCTATCCTGCATGAGACACATTTTGTGATGTGGTATGCCACATAGCAGGGTTTCCTGCCTACTGTGGGGATGTGATTATCACACTTGTGTTCAGTGTACACCTGTGACCCAAGGTCCCTTGTCACACTGTCAGTGTTAAGTATACTACTGCCTATGTTGCAGTTCTTGGCTGAAGAGGTTTTAACAAAGGGGATGACAATGCACCTTTTGCCATTGAGCTAGAGCCCATGGCTTTGACAACAGCCATCTGTCTCAGTGAGGCCCTTTTGTAGGATGTCCACATCTTTAGTGTTTACAATTATGGCTCCTAGTTTGCAGTCCTCTGGTAACTTCTGTAGCCACAGACCTTCCATGTTAAAGTTTACTTCAGGGAAGTAGATACTAAACAGGACAAGTCACACGACTGGACCTTGTGGTACTGCATTCATCACTGGCCCAAAGTCATATTTGGAGTCTGCTACTTTCACAGTGTGTGTTCTGTCAGTAAGCCTGTTGGCAACCCATCTTGTGACATAGAAATTTATACCTAGTTTAGTGGGTTTATCTATCCACATTTGTCCATGGATCCCTTATTATCACCTCCATATTTGGCAGTGTGTGAGCATGCCCAGTATGACCTTTCAGTATGTTATTGTCTGACATTTGCTTCATTTTCTGTGTGTGTGAGCATGCCCAGTATGACCTTTCAGTGTGATGCTGAATGAAATCCACTACATTTGTTGGAGTGTGTGAGCACGCCCAGTATAGACATTTATACTATATGTGTATGGAAAGTCAAGCTGTATCTTTACAGCAGGGCTCACCTTTGTGTCGTAGATCAACAGGGATCATGCTGTGCCTGCAGGGCTTCCATGAGACACTTTGCATAGACTTATCAACATTTCTACATACAGTGGGCACAGCTATTCTTTGTAAATTTCTAGCCAGGGGCTTGTTACTGTGGGTGTACATAGGATGAGGGTTTCACCTGACACTTATACACATTTGCTATGCCTGCACTGCTATGTACCATACACCATTTCAGTCTGTACTGTTGCCTATCGTACTGGCTTGAGGCATACTACTGTGCTACAGATCCTAGCGTCCAATGTCACATATATTAGATTGCGACTTCATAGCCTACACTACCCACATCACACCACCTGACCTGATGTTCTCTGTCTGCATAGGCCTGTCAGGGAGGTTACCCATATGCCTCTTTAGGGACATGATACAGCATTTCTTTGTGTTTGCATTACTGTACAATTGTCCTGCTGTGTCTGTGCCACCAAAATGCTATCATGGCTTAGTGGTTCAGTACTGTGACTATAGTGCACAGTATCCTGGGTTCGAGCCCTGTCACTGCTTTTTATTTTCATGCTGGGCAGAGCAGACTGCTTAAAGAACAGTAAAGCAAATATGAACATGTTTACCAGACTTTGCTCAACTTTGCACGACTTTGCCCAAGCTTGCCCAACATTGCTCAACGTTGCCCAACATTGCGCTAGTTAGCACGGGCGATTTTGTTTACATATACTAAATATTGGTAAATGCTGCTTAGCACTGCTTTATATTACTTAAAACATGGCAATCATGCCTCCAGTGGTGCTGCAGGGCTGCCTATGTCGGATGCACATACTACACTCCCTATACATGTTTGGAAACAGGTAGTGTCAAGTTAGGCATCCCTTTTATTTTATGCGCAAGTCAGAGAGAGGTATCATTTACAGGGTTCCTACTGAGCCAGTGTATGTGCTATGCATTGCCTCTTTGCCAAGGCCAAGGCATACTGGGCATGCCTCCTTCTGCCTACTGGGGTAGGCGCAGGTTGTTCCTCCTCTGAGTCACGCTGTGCCTGTGCAAGCCTTGGCAATGGTGGGGGGCTGTTTGGCCCTGCCGCATGCTGTTCCTGCTGCAGCTGTTTTTGCAGGATCATATTGTGTAGCATGGCACATACCATGACAATTTGGGTACATGTAGTTGTTGAGTACTGCAAGGCTCCACCGGATGTGTCCAAGCACTGGAACCATGACTTGAGCATCCCAAACACACGCTTGATTACATTTCGTGTTTGTGTGTGTGCCTCATTGTGGAGTTCTTGTTCAGGTGTGTGTGCATTTCTGATGGGTGTCATCAGCCACGGCTCCAGTGCGTATCCAGCATCCCCCACTAGGTGACAGTCAGGGATGTCCCCATTGGCAAATGTCTGGTACAGCTGCGTCAGATGCAGATATGGGAATCGTGGTAGCTTCCAGTGCAGCCAGCACACACATTCAGTATTATGCCCTGGGCATCACACACAACCTGGCAGTTGATGGAGTGGAAGCCCTTGTGGTTGATGTAGGCCTACCCCGCTCACCGGCCGGTGTTTTGATGTGTATGCGCGTGCAGGCAATTGCACCCACTACCTCATGGTATTCAGCTATTTGATGGAAGAGACGCATATTGCTGGCCAATACCTCACGGGAATTGGGGAAATATACATAATCACCGACATGTGCTGACATGGCATTCAGGAATTGGTGCAGTACCCTGTATGCTGATGCCTGTGAAATCCCCATCATATCACCAGTTGGTCTCTGGAAGGTAGCTGTTGCTAGTATTCTTAGGCCAACACATACCTTGGTTTCCACTGGGATGGGTTCCCCTCTGTTGGTTCTGTGTGTGAGGTGTGGCCTGCACAGCTCAACAATTTGCTGCAGGAGCTCTCTGTCCACTCTATAGCGCTCCACAATCTCCAGCTCATGTAGCCCCTGGTAGGTTGCCCTGGGTCTGTACACTCTTTTCCGTCTCCTCACTGTGGGTTGCTCAGCAACATCCACAATGGCACCACCCTCAGCATCTTGCACATGTTGCCTTATAATAGCAATGGCAGCCCCTAACATTTTTTTGTCTCAGTTAATCTTTTTAAGTTTTCACTTCTCTTTGTATACTGCAGTGTTGCAGTGTTTCTGAGTAAAACATGGGGGAATGTTGTTTGCAGAGTTTTAAGTGCTGGGCTGGGCTGGGCTAGTGTACTGCCTGTGTAATTGGCCGATTCTGATTGATTTCACCTGGCAGCTCTGCTAGTTATCCTTGGTTAGTTTCCTACTACTACTTTTTCTTCCTTTTCCCTTTCTGTTTCCACAGGGGGCATCGCCACGCAAACAAGTGCAAACACGCGCACACACCCGCACACAGCCTTACACAGGCTTACACAGGCTTAGGTGGGTGCACATCTGCACACACAGGCTTACACAGTCTTACACAGGCTTACATGGACGCAAACACGTGCACACAGGCTTACACGGGTTTACAGGCGTGCACATGCGCGCACACAGTGTAAGCATCTTTGCAAGAAACTTTGGTTGTAGCCACAGCGTACGCATTCGGTTTCTGGGTTTAAGTTCAGACAACTGTAGTCACGCCTCTTCCAGTCCTGAGTAACTCACAGCAAACACATGCCACTCTGCTCCAATAAGCTTACAGTCTTTGATACATACCCCCCTCATGATGTCACCTATCTACTACTCTGATACTCCCCTAATCCTACTCTTACACTCTAGGGACATGGTTCACATAGCAGGGAAAATTGGGATTCACTATCCTTATACTCATTTGCATAGGATTGCCTACTAACGCTTGGTTACATCTCTCACACTGAGCTTCCCCCCTTAGCAACCACTACTCAGTAGCCATGTTGTCTTCAGCCTGCCATTCACTTGCATGGCAGATGTATATTTGTAATAAAATGCCTATTTTTGGCTTTTATTTATTTTTTTGTTTTGTTTTTTAGAGCGCCGCAAGTTTGCGCGACGCTGCGCTACGCTTAAACATCGGGGATCGGGGAAAAAAATTATTAATTTTTTAAATTTTTTTGCAACACATATAAATGCCAATGGCCTTATATTTGGCCATCGGCATGCTTCCTCAAAAGGATGCATCCTTTATTTGGAGCTGTCATTGCTCCATTTTGCTATTTGCAAAACAGTACTCAGTTACCAACCGAGTATATTTCTACAAATAACACTACTCTTACTCGGACAGGTTAGTGTTTCCTGGATCGCAAATTTACCTCATTTGCATAGTTTTCAGCAGCAAATGATGTAATTTGCATAACCTAACACTTTCCATGCAAGAGTAGTTTTAGGAGCTCTCATGCATGCCCCTGCCGGCTGTTCCTGGATCGCTCGGCAGACATATTGGTTTCTGGAGTCTTACACTACTCTTAGACTCCGTGCAAGCCTTCATAAATCCGGCCCATTATTATTGAGATATATTAAAACTTTCTTCAACTGAACATCCAACAATCATCTAAAAAACAATTCCATATACAGATATTGCTGAAATATAGATTCATTTGAACAACCTAAACGTATATTTCTTCAAATTACCCCATAAAATATTTACATAATTAGGGAAAAAACTTGTCCACATAGCTGTACCATTTACCTGATAAACGCAGTTGTCATTTAAAAAAAAATCACATTTTTAGTTAGACCATGATTTAACAAAGTTCACAAAAAATCATTATATAGCTCAGGATAAATAGTAGAAATTTTTAAATAGTATTTCACTGCTTTGAGGCCACCTTCATGTGGAATGGTACTATATATAAAGACTTAACATCTAATGCCAAAAAATGAATTAAACATAACCATGCATGCTGGCTCCCAAAAAAGTAATGTCCACAAGGGATAAAATCTGGAAATCATGGCAGAAAAACAATTACCCCTCAACTCTAATACATTACAAGCAACTCCGTAACCAGGCAAAACGTCTAATAACCACTGATAAAAAAGACCACTACTTCCACCTATAAAGCCAACATAAAAATAATCCCCAAAAATTCTGGTCCTCCATCAGCCAACTATTACACCCAGGCTCTCAAAGCAATCTATCCCCTGACCCACAAAACCCCCCATTGAACTCGCTACCCTCTTCAATTCCTACTTCATTGACACCATAGCTAACCTAACCGCCACCTTTCCTAGAGTTCACAGCACCACCACCAAGACAGCTGATGACCAAATCATCTCAGAAAACAAGTCTACCCTTAACCCTAACCTAAAATTCTGCCCCATACCCACCAGCACAATAAAAAAACTTTTACTTAAGCTAAAATCCTGTACTCTGGCCCCTGACAATCTACCCCCACACTTCCTGCAGCTAGCAGCAAACTCTATAGCTTATCCCATCAGCATACTCATTAACAGATCAATTAAAGATTCCCTTGTCCCAGACATTTGGAAAAAAACATTCATTCTCCCCTTACACAAAGGTGACACCAACAAAGACACCACAAACTTTCAACCCATAGCAATTCTCTCACCCCTCTCTAAAATACTGGAAAAATGCATCCATGCCCAACTCCTCAACCACCTGCATGAAAATAAAATGTTATCACTCACTCAGCATGGTTTCAGACCAGGACACAGCACCACTACTGCCCTCCTATCCTTCCTTGATACAGTTAACCGGCCATGGGATTCTGGTGAAATAATTGTTTCACTTTTTCTTGACCTCTCCAAAGCTTTTGATACCATTTCCCACACTATCCTACTCTCTAAACTATCCACCCTCCACATTTCTCTCCCTACCCTACAATGGTTCAACAGCTATCTCTCCAATAGGCAGCAATTCACCAAATGGCAACAGTCTTACTCTCCCTTCCTCAATACTTCCACAGGGGTACCCCAAGGCTCCATACTTGGTCCTCTTATTTAGCATCTTTATTAACAACTTTCACAGCACTCTCCCACAATGCTCAGTAATCCAGTATGCTGATGACTCTACAATAATATGCACTACAAATTCCAGCTCTGAACTCCAGCAAATTACCCAGAATGCCCTCACATCTACTGAATCTTGGATGCTTAACAATCATCTTGCCCTAAATCCAAAAAAAAACTATATTAGTAATTTTTACTCCTAGGAAAACCACTCCATTTGATAAAAAACTCTTCACTATACAGCCCAAGACAATACCACTATAGAAGTTGTCCCACACAGTAAATTACTAGGCATTATTATAGATGAAAACCTGACTGATGATACTTTCTCCATATTTATTTTTATCTTCACTTGTTGATACTAGTACAATACTACTGATTAATATATCTCTGTTTAAACCACCTTTGACCTACACATAAACAATAACATCAAAAAAATCACCAAAAGCTTGGTATGATCTACAGACACCAAAACTTTCTTAGCCTCTTTACTAGACAAACCCTTGCAACTGCCTTTTTATTACCCTCTCTCCTTTATGGTGCCCCTCTCCTCACTAATATCCAAAATTCTACAAAATCCAAACTTGCTATGTGTTACAACAGAACAGCAAAATTTGCCACCAAGGCCAAATTCTCATCCCACCACTGTAAGTCACTGAAAGAATTAGGGTGGCTGGAACTCCCCCGCCATCTCTCATTCACCCAACTAACTACTGTGCACAAAATAATCTAAAGACCCACAGACTGTCCTGCTCTCTCAACTCTACTTGCCAAATACCATTCCAGCAGGCATCTAAGATCTGAAAATCATCTACTTCTAAAAGTAGATAAGCCCACCTTACCTGCTGGTCAACTCCTCTATTCTTTCACCATCGCCAAACTATGGAACTCACTTCCACTTTCTATAAGAAACACAGGCAGCACCACCACCTTCAAACAAATACTGAAAAATCATCTCAACTCTCACTGGCTATGTTCCTGTTCTATAACCTAACCTCTTCATTCTCCTTATATGATTACTAAACTCCTATGTCATTTGCTACTAGTGACTGAGGATACTTTCTCCATATTTATTTTTATCTTCACTTGTTGATACTAGTACAATAATACTGATTAATATATCTCTGTTTAAACCACTCTGAATTCATTGAATTCTGCTTTAATGTATATTTTCTGTATATATTACTGTAATCAAACAAACTAGATTCCTGCTTTTATGTATATATCCTGTATATGTTACTACATTTACTATCTGTAACACTGTTTCTGCTTCTGTACTAATTAATGTTTATATTTTTTCTGTATCTCGTTGGAGCTTTTCCCCCCGGGCCTCCACTGAAAATGGACTCTTTTAGGCCCAGTGGACTTTCCCGGTAAACAAATGCAAAAAATAAATAAATAAATGTACTCATACAGGTGGAATTAGATATAGTACAGTCATTAATTATATTCCCAACATAAGTAGTATCCTTTATATTAGCTCCATTATGTAAAAGAAGGGGCTTTAAAATTGAACTCAAGTACAGCAGAACAAGGTTCACTTCTAGAGAACCTACAGGAAATAATGGATCTACAAATGTATAGGCTTCAGTAAACTCTGCAGAATGTACTTTCAATCAACAAAATGTATCAATGTATTTTAATGGCAGAAGCACTCATGTTTAAATGTTAGAAGTGTGTAAGTTAGTAACATTTTGTTCTTTGCTGTCCATCTGCAAGTAATATGCTCAAAGCAACTATCCAGTGGTTTTTTTTTTTTTTTTTGTTAATCAAATCACGTTTATGTTTTATTAGTTACAGAAACTAAAAGCACTGTGGTTCTTTGAAGTTAAGTGGGACATTGTGTGCATTACCATGTTTTTGAAAACACTAAGAGCTTCACCATTACTTATAGGAGTGTGTGTGTGTGTGTGTGTGTGTGTGTGTGTGTGTGTGTGTGTGTGTGTGTGTGTGTGTGTGTGTGTGTGTGTGTGTGTGTGAATGTTTATGGGTTAAAGTTAGGGTGAAGGCTAGGGAAGGGAATATATTTATATATTTAGTGTTTTGTGTTTTGTACTTATTAAGTGATGTGAGTAAGTGTTTGAGTATTTCCATGTTTGGGTTAGAATAAAAGCTAGGTTAGGTGATATAATTCAAGTTTTGTGTGTTTGTTGCTGTAGGTGGAGTGTCTGTTTGAGTATTTTATGTCATGGTACTATTAGATAAATGCTTTTTGGTAAGATAATATGTTGGTTTGGGGTGAAGGGCAGCGGCCTGTATCTATCCTTACTCATGTGCTAACCCTAAGCTTGCTGCTGTCCCTAACACCAAAGAGTACAACTATTTAGACAAATCATGTTTGAAGGTATTGTTTTCTAATTGAGCAATTGCAAAAATAGAGCATTCTTCCCTTTTTTTAAACATTGCAGTTTTGATGTTTTGTTTTTGTGTGACAGTCGACATGCAGCAGCAAATGTCTCTTACTATTTATCACAAGCACAGTCATTTTTAAATGCACTATTAAAAATTGCATATTATGCAATGTCATCTCTGTAAAGATGAGAAATGTGCATGCTGATTGGCCAATCCAACCAGTGTGCACATTGTAAATCCAAAGTAACCTAAGTTACAAGTCCGGCCGCTAAGAAATCATGCAGCCCTGCCTTTCTTTTCGGAGATGACATTGTACTATAGTGATGTTAATCCCCGCTCATTTGCCATAAAATCAGATGAAAATGAGAGGCCATCCTTCTTTGTTGCACTGCGGCCTCATTTTGAATTTTGAAAAAGTCAATGTTCAGCACTGAAAAAAGCTTATCACACTTCCATTAAGACTTTTTTAATACTGTGGAATCACAATAGTTAATCAAATGAACTTCATGTCGGTATGAAGAAATAGTTTTAAAAGTGTTACAACTGCTTCCCTTGATAAATAATACAAAATCACACTAGTTCTTCAAAGTAACCTTTTACCATGTTATAAGGCTCCTAGTTGAAGCTGTTGGTTAAGTATTCCACATTTTGACTAGTTGATGCATACTATTATATTTCTTAACTCATTTCCAGTATTTCGTAAGTGAAAGACTTGACCTTTTGAGCATTGTGCACCCAATACCCATACACCCTGATAGGAGTCAGCCTCAGGGTACATCCTTGTACGCCCAAATTGGGTTATGGCGTATTCATTGAAGGTATTTTTTAACATCCTCTTTGAGTAACTGGCACCATATTTCATTAGGAAAAGGGATACAAACATCAAAGAGGAGAGCTGGTGAGTAGACAGTGTGTGTAAATGCAGAACCAATCACGTAATAACAGAATATGCCAGTACTCTGATAGGGTGCCAACATTTTACGAGTAGAAGCTTAGAAATATACTGGTGGTGAGGCGATTGAATAGGTGTAGGAGCATTTTTTTGTCTCTTTGTGTCTGTATATCTTGAAGACCCTAGTGTGAGTGGGTAGGTATAGTGTTTTTGAACCTTATTTTTATTTATTTATTTCAAGTATGGCATGTACATGCATTTTATTCATGTTTTGTAGATGTGCACATTATTTTTTTTTTTGTTTTGCCACGAGCACCTTGCTATAGAAGTTTTTTCTCCTCGTATCAATGCTGTAACATAGTTCATGATTTCTTGGCTTAACCCGATAACCTAAAAAAATTTGTAAGTCGTTCTGATAGTGACAACAGTTTATTAAAACACTGCTGTTTAACTGCACCCTTTGTTGTACACACCTGCTTTGGGTAATGAGTAATGACCACGTACCGTTGATTGTGTGAGAGGTGGACTCCAGCTCTTCCGAGATCATGAATTAGTAAAGTAGGGGAAACTAGTTAATAAACGTGTAATAACAAGTCCTTGTTGACTAGCTGTGAACTTATACTGCAGGTGCGGTTGGTTCTGGCTAATAGAAATGTATGCTCGTTAACGTGGTTGTGCATACCTCTCAACTGTCCATAATTTCAACTCAAATTTTAGCTCTGTGCCTCTTAATCCCTTCAAATAATTGGTGACTTTTGGAGAAAAGGTAGTTAATTATACTTAATAAATAATGACAATAATTACAGTTATAGCCTACTTTTACTTCAAAAAACTAAATATTATACAATGTCATCTCCTATTGTTTGGAATATAATTCTCAAAAGTTCAAGACAAAACAGAGGGGCTGTGGTTAACTATGTCAAAGTGTTGACTATTTTATCTCATAAAAAGTGGAAGAATATAAAGTAAAACAAACAAAAACCTAAATAACAATGACACAAACATAACACAACACAAAACTAACATTGTAATATATATAATATAACCGGCTGCGTGTGGGTACGTTGGACTTTACCCATGGTTGGCTTTATTTGGTCACAAGGGCTCGTGACCAAATAAAGCCAACTGTGGGTAAATCCGGCATTACCTGCACCCAGCCATGTGTTATTGCTATAGGGCACTTTACTGGACTCTTTCTTACTGTAAAAAATTAAGCATTGTGGCATGTCATCTTGTTTAAGGAACTGGTATTTCCGACTTTACTATGGGCAGTCATGATTGGTTCAGATGTGATTTAAGCTGAAATCATGTTGCAAGTCAAAAAAGTAGACAGAGCTCCCCTTCTTTGATGTGGTTCTAAAAGGTTTTGTTATTATTATCTGCCATGGTAACATGTTTTGTTATTGTTATCTGCCGTGGTAACAGGTTTTGTTATTGTTATCTGCCGTGGTAACAGGTTTTGTTATTGTTATCTGCCGTGGTAACAGGTTTTGTTATTGTTATCTGCCGTGGTAACAGGTTTTGTTATTGTTATCTGCCGTGGTAACAGGTTTTGTTATTGTTATCTGCCGTGGTAACAGGTTTTGTTATTGTTATCTGCCGTGGTAACAGGTTTTGCCCGAAATTGTTACTTCCTTCATTTGTTTCACTGAGTTTATTTTGATGGAGCTGACCTTTACCATGCTGCATTCTTGAAGTTATAGTATGAAAAAGGTGTGTGCTCCTTCCTTTTACTTTTATATTTTTTGATTCAGTAATTCCATTATTTAGGTTTACTACAGAATTTCCTAATATATTTATGTCTGATGGGGATGCATTTGTAAGCAGTTTTTTTAAGTGTTGTAAAGGGCTGTGAATAATTCACCAATATGTTTTGAGGGAGAGGGCCTAATACACGGTCTGAACTGATTGATGGAGGCTAATTATAAGGACACCATAACTGCAATAGCAACATTTTTAAAGATTGTATTTTTTATTTGGTCTGCTTTGCTGCATATAAGTAATATCATGGGATTATAATCAGAGTGAAAGGGAGTGAGGAACTGCTAAGCTTAGTACTGGAGCAAGGCTGTTTGTCAGGATGGTACCTATTATTGCTGTGCAAATTCATCAGCTGTACCAGATTATTAAAGTTTATTAAGTTTAGTAATTTCATTTAACATAGTTGTTGGCTGAGGCATAGTCCTCTCAGTCATTGGGGGAATAATATAGTTCACTGGTCAGAAAAGTATTTTCTATTATAGAGTCGGTTAGACTTTTGTGAAGGAAATGCTTATATCATATGTTTAAGTGACACAGAAGAGTGCAATAACATATTTATGTTTGCTTCTCATAACTCTGGTGTTTTTGACTACTTCATGTCCACAATTTGTTTCTATAAACTTATCATTGAAGGATTAGTTTAGGAAAATGGACAGTCATACTCCATGCTCAGTACAATGGAATCAGTGGGAAAAGTTGTAATCAGGTATTCGAGTAATGTAAGTCGTGTTTCAACTGTGTCTGTATGACAGCAAAAATCCTGATTACCTGAAAGGCAAGGCAACCCTCTAAGTTGCTTAATTTTTGATTTAGCTGAGGACATTTATGTCTTATGTTCATTTTATTGTTATGTGCCATTGTTAGCTTTGAATGTGTATTAATTGACATCACTTAGATTGCTGTATAGAAACAAAAAGTAAACAAAAAAAAAAAAAAACATTTGCGAAGAAAATGTTGTAGTCTATACCCCAAACTATTTGTTTATTTTTTTTATTTTTTTATTTATTTTGCTTTTGCTTATCAGGTTTGTCTAAGTAAATTTAATAAAAAAAAACTCTTTTCAGTCGAGGCCCAGGGAGAAAAGCTCCAACGTTACAAACATTTTTTAAACAGACATTCAGTAATATACACTAATAATTACACATCCATTTGCTAATTAGATTACATTCATATGAAATAAAAGCATTTGTACCAGTATAAAATATACTTTTGCATTGGTAGATGTTGAATATTGAATGATCGAAGAGGTGTATTAATAGCTGTGTTAAACAGATAATATAGCATGTGATTAGTGCTTAGAAATTCAAAGAAATTGAGGTGAAGGTAAGAACTAGGCAAGTCAGAAAATATTAATACTGTAGTTAAGAGATGGAGTATGAAACAGATTGATATGTAATTCAATGTATGACTACCATAAAGTTATAATACAAGTACTGAGGAAGAAGGTGAGCAGTGACAAAACAATGTGTATGGCTGGAAGATGGTAGTAAAACTATTTAGATATTGGTGAATACAAGTTCTGAGGCTTAGGATTCTGAAAGAAGATACATGCTTTGATGATAATGCAGGTTGATGATAGTAGAATTTATCCTGGAGATATACAGGAGTAGATGCATTGATATTATAAGTGAAGTTTTAATTGTATTTTAAGTGAGTTTATATTCTGAATGGATTTCAGTGGATTGTGGGATGTGGTTCCATAGTTTAGCTACACTATTTGAATATAGAGAGCCACATGCAGTATGAGATGATTTAGGTATACTGTTGAGTGATTTTTCTCTACAGTGTAAAATTTAATTGTGGCAACAATTTTGTATTAAGTTGATAAGGGCTGAGAATTGTATGGCTTTTAGAGAATTCTATATATTGTTTTTAGTTGAGAAAGAGCTATGTGATGTGATGTGCTAGATGTGCTTCCATTCACTGCTGCAGTCTTCCTTACATATGGGATTCCCCGCCATGAAATCCTGATGTCCAGCCAGTATACCAAAGCCTACTGTTGCTTTGAGGTATGCCACACATCATCTGTACACTCCTTGCGTAGCATACGGCATAAAGTTGATGTTCAGGTGTACCATCCTCAGAACTTCTTTGCCGCTAATCTGAACATTATTTTTGATCATCAGCCTGTTTGCCTACATCTGTTTTTTGCCAGTTTGAATGCATTTTCCTTCTCCGGTGAATGTCTACATCTTGTTCTGCAGTCTGGGCCATCAGATAAGTACCCCTTTGGGGGTTTGTTTTTTCTTGGCTTGTTTGTTCCTGTTAGGGATTAATGTCATTCAGGAAGGGTAAATACCAGTGCAGGAGACAAATTTCCTATAAAGGCCACCATGATAAGTGTCTTTTCTGCCTAGGAGCTTCTCACGACCATACGTCCTGTTCGATTTGTCAGGCATTCATACCATGACCATTCATAGTATGTAGTAGTTTCTTCCCTTTTTTTGTATGCTGCGAATGAGTGTCTTAAGCTTCTCAGTAAAGATACAATGGAAGAAACTTCCCGCCTTGAGGATCAGCCATTAGGAAAGAAGAAGGTAAAAAATTTAAGATTGGAATCTTCCACTCTTCAGCCTCTGCCGGGTGTTTTTCCTGAGATCAGTGAGAACCTGGAGGTTCACCCAGCTTTGTTTTTGGATTCCGCTGCTGCGACCGGGTTGGCAGAAAGTGAGGATCCATCTTGCAGCATGTCCAACAAGGCTTTGCAGTTATCTGTTTCAGACTTTCAGGGGGAACGGCAGCTGATTATTTCTGAGGGTCTAGGGGTGTTTCACAGATTCTAGTTAGGGAGAAAGTTCCTACTACTGTTATTGAATGCTGTCTTGGGTCAGAGCCCTTAAAGTTTTGAAGGGCAAGTCATTCCTTAAAAAAAAAAAATAAAACTAAGCCTGTTTCTCCAGCTCCTAGGGATCCACAGAATGAATGGCAGGGCTTTACTCAGGGTTTGTTTAATGCTTTAATGGCATTAAAACCTCCTCGGGGGTTTCTTTTCCTGCTCCCACTTGGTCCTCTACTCCCTTTAACAGGCCCACAGAACAAGATTCTTCTGAGGCGGAGTCAGATTCTGATGAGGAATCCCTGATGTATTCTACCCAAATTCCTTCTCCTTAGGATTATGGGTCAGAGGAACAGGACTCTAATAGTTCTGATACTCCTTTTGAAGAAATTTCCTTTGGAGACACATTCTCTAGGATGATGGAATTTTTTAAATGGGATTGTGCTCAGGTTTATGACATCCATAAGAGGTATTAGAGTTGCTACAAATGGAATTTCTGAGACTTTCTCAAATTCCTCCTGTTTTGGCTGCTTTGTTGGATGCTTTTTTTTCAGTGCCTCTAAAGCTCCTGATTTTTTACCCCCTCTTCACAAGAAGCCTGATAGGTTTTATAGGGTGCCAGAGGATTGTCATTTTTTGTACAGATGCCCTACTGCTGACCCCTTAGTGGTGTCTGTAGCCTCTAACAAGCATGCTCAACTGTTTCCTTCATCCAGGTCACTGCCTTCTGATAAAGACAGCAGAACCATGGAAATGCTAGGTAAGAAGGTTTACACCTTGGCTACCTTGCCTTTTAGGGCTATTAATTATCAGACACATATGTCCAAGTATCAATGTCAAAGAGATGAGAGCTATTATGCTAGCTCTTCAGGCCTTTCATCCTCCTGTCTGTCTGGTATTCACAGACAATACCACAATGATGTGGTATATAAACAAAGACGGATGAAGAAGATATTATCTTCTTTGCCATTTGGCATTTCTGGTTTGGGATCTTGCTGTCAACTATCGAGTGACTCTTCAGGCAGTTTATATCCCTTCAGATCAGAACATTGAGCTAGACACTCTGAGAAAGTCCTTAACTCAATCCTATGAATGCATGCTTCACAGGGATGTGTTTCTAGACATTGTCCACCAGGAGGTACTCCTCAAGTCGATATGTTTGCCTCCCCTGTGAACAGACAACTTCAGCTGTTTTGTGCTACAGTCCCAGGTACTCTGGTTTGGATGATGGACGCCCTATTTTTTTCTTGGAAGGGGATGTTTCTTAATGCATTTCCTCCTCTCCTCTCATTCCAAAAGTCTTGTTCAAGATTCAACAGGATGCTCCCAAAATCTTATTGGTGACTCCCTTTTGGTTGAGACACCACTGGTTCCCTCTACGTCTGCATCTAACAAAGGGCAGTCATTACAAGTTACCTCACAGGCTGGATCTACTCACATAAGACAAGGGATCTCTCATCCATCCCCACCTCGTCACACTTCAACTGACACTGTCGGTGATAGGATTTCTATTCCTCATAGACACATTTTTTCTGAGGACGTGCTGAATGTCCTGCAGGAGGCCAGGAAACCTAGTACTAGGAAATCCTATTTATCCAAATATTAAGGGTTTTCGGTTTGGTGTGTGTTTCAAAACCTGGACTCACTTACTGTGGATGTTCCTTTGGTTCTCTGTTATTTGTGTGAGTTGTTCAATGCTGGTTGGGCCTATTCTTCTATTAAGGCCCACTTACCAGCTATTTCTGCTTGCCTGCCTTTATCTCTTCCTTTAGCTTCTAGACAACTCAGATTTTATTTGGATTAGACTAAGGCTATTAAAAATATGATCAGTTTTTTGTTTCTTTTCATCCTAGGTCTTTAGGTCTTCAAGAATAGAATTAGTACCCAACCCTTTTGAAAAAAAGCACCAGGAGAAGCCACAGCTCCAGTTTTAGGTCTGTTTGCCTGCACCATTGCTAGGACCTGGAACTCCCTACCAAGCCAAATAACCTCCACTGTATCTACCAGTCAATTTAAACATCTCCTGAAAACCTAGTACATAGATAACTGACTGCGCCATGCTACTCACCAGGTTAGTTCCTGCTCCTAACCTGGCACAATACTATATATTAGGTTCCATAGCATAATTTCTGCACAGAAATGACTACATCCCAACAAAATTACATTACAAAATATATAATCTCCTACCATCACCTTAGGTAAACTTCACTGCTCCCTTAAAATATCTAAATAAAGCTGCCAATTCCATGCACATTGTCCATTATGACATTGTTACTTGATATCTATATCTCCTTATTTTAGCACATTACTATATAACTATGAGATGATTATATGTGTTACTTTTAGATACTGAATATGTCTTCCATGTACAATGTTGGTGTTTTTTGACCTTTCTGTAAGTTAAGTTTATGGTATGATTATAACCATTTAGTACAAATCCTTGCCTGGAATATAAGGACTTTTGTTTTGGAGCTTTTCTCACCGGGCCTCAGCTGAAAATGGATCTGTATCCAGTCGGACTTTACCAGTCAACAAATGTTAAATAAAATAAATAAAATAAATTTTAGGATTAGCTGTATCCAACCAAATGATTTCTTCTTGGATTACAAATGTCATTTCTTTTTGTTGCAGTTTTCTTGGCAAGAGCCTTCCTTCTTCTGTAAAGAGTCACTCTGCTGGAGCGGTGGCTTCTCCTGGTGCTTTTTCTTCAAAGGGAGTTGGGTACTAATTCTATTCTTGAAGCAGCTACCTGGACTTCTCTGCATACATTTACCAAGCACTACAAATTGGATGGTATTTCTACAGCTAGGGCTGATCTTGCTAGTGCCATTCTTCATGGTTTCCTAGAGGTCTCTACTGCTCCTTCCTCCTCCCAAGGTTCTTCTTGAGCTTTGACATTCTCCAATATGTAAAGAATACTGCAGCAGTGAATGTAAGGACAGACTACACTTGTGTAAAATCTTACCATAACAGTAGATGTCATTGTCTTCACTGCTGCAGTATTCACTCCATCCCTCCTCCCCCCTAGTCCTTTTCCTTTCTGGATGTACAGGTTATGCCTTGGGTTTCCTTGGACTGGTGTTCCTACTGGTGCAATCAGTTCTGAGGATGATACACCTGAATGTTACCTTTATGCCCTACGCTACATGAGGAACATAAGGGTGATGTTCACCATACCCTAAAACAACAGCAGGCTTTAGTATACTGGCCAGACGTTGGGCTTCCACGGCAGGTAATCCCATACTTAAGGAATACTGCAGCAGTGAAGGCAAGGACATGTACTGTTATGGTAGAATTTTACACAACTGACTTTTGTACCAGATTAGCTCTTTGAGGGCCAGGCAACGATTTGTTCTTGTGTTGTACTTTACTGTAAATTTGGCTATTTTGTTATGTTACTGAAATTTGTGCAGCTGTAGGGGCTATATATCTTCTGGCTATGTGAGATGGGTTTTTACTCTGTATAATGTACAAAGTTTTGAATGAGTGCTTTAAATATGTGCCCCACATGATGGCTGTAAGATTTAAAACCATAAACATATAGGTCTACAACAAACAAGTAATTCCTGTGTACTTTTACATGAACCTGAAGTTTAGTTTTATACATGTTAACATGAAGTATACTAATTGTGTACCCCATGCTATAAGAAATAAAAATGGCAGTTCTTTGCACTGACTCACTAGCAGAGTTACTGTATTTAGTGACTGCATCCTGAACCTGATTAGTGGCCGGGCGTCAGAGAGCTTTTTGGGCTTCACATTACAATGATCTAAGGCATGCTATTTGTCCCCTTCACAGGAAGATGGTTAAGGATGGAACACAACGCAAAGCATTTCAGCACCAGAATAAGTGATAAAGGCAATTCTGGAAGAAAGAACCAAAATCATGGATGGATTTAGAAAGGCAGCAAAGTAAGAGTGCATGAATTAACAAGAGGTTGGCTTAATGGTTAAGGTGTTTACCTTACAGACACAAGGTGTAGGGTTTGATTCTCACTTAGGGCAACTGGCTAAACTCAAAATGGCCCACAAGGGCAGTTAGTCTTGTTTGAACCTATAAACCTAAGCATTTTCTGAAGAAGAAACTATAATGACTGTGACAATTTATTGATTCTAATCTAAAATAATCTCAGAGTTTAGAGAGTTGGAGCAAAATTATTAAGCAAAATCATGTGAGACAGTTGAGAGGCATTGAGACCTGGCCATGGTTGCCACTATCTTTCTAGTCAGGAGATGGTCTTTTTAAAAAAAAAAAAAGAGAGAATCATAGCATGATCTGGGAGATCACTGTGTCTAGCACCATATACTTAAGGTAATGATTTTAATTACATGGGGAACATTGTCCTAATCTAAAAAAAAAAATCAGTGTGTAATATAAATATGTATTGTGATGCCTTCAGAATAATAGATGTGACTTTTTTTTTCAGGATTATGAGACAGTCTGCTAATGGCAGTAAGAAACCATGACCCCCAAAAAAGAAAAAATGGCACTAGCCCTGAGCAGCATCCTACTGTTACCCAGAGTGATACCACAGTACAAACAGAAAATTATCGACTTCAACAATTGGGTAAGTTTCTGGTGTCATTCTAAGGGGATCCAGTATTTGTCTGCTTGCGATGACATGACTGACATACCTCAATGCTTTGCTAGAGATGGCCTGCATCTGTCACCCCTGAGTTTCTGGATACTGGCTAAGGCTCTTGCCTCCTCTATCGTGGCTTTTTAGGCGATGTTCCAAAAACCAGATTACCACCATAACAGCTATAAATAAATGCAATATGAGGGTCATGCTGCTAAATGCTAGAAGTCTAAATGTCAAGGTGCACTTGCTCGAAGCACTCCTCAAAATGGAAAACATTGACATTTGTGCTGTAATGGAGACCTGATTTAAAGCAGCAGAAAGTACCCCAGTGCTACCAGGCAATAACTTATTCCACACCTTTCGGCCCCAGAACATGGACTGAAGCTCCAAAGACGGTGGTGTCTCCATATTCATAAAAGATATACACACCTCCAGACTAGTTGCCCAGCATAACTCATACAAGATACTTCAGGTTCAACTAACATTGGGTAAGTTGGTGATTCAGGTTATAGCCTGCTATAGGTCCCCAACCATTTTCCAAGACTCTCACTCCACATTCCTAAGCACCCTGGAAACTATTAGGGTCCATCCTAACACTCTCATACTAGGTGACTTCAACTATCCCTCCATCAACTGGGAAAACTACTTGTGCACCAATACACTGGACCAAAACTTCCTGGAATTCATCCTGGACCAGCTCATTCTTATGCCCACTAAAGGAAACAACATTCTTGACCTGGTTATTACTAACATGGTAACTGTTGCTCTACACCAATAGTCAATTCTTCCCTGGTTAGAAATGACCACAAACTAATCACCATGGAAATCCACATCTCAGCCACACCCCTTGCAAAAATAACCACCAAGAAACACTTCTTCAAAGCTGACTTTGGGCTCCTAAAAACAGAGGTGGCTAACTTCATGGCACCCATGTCAATGGAAAATAGATGCATGACTGCCAAATCATACACCTGTGCACTGTACGAACACATACATAAATGCATGAAACTAGCCATACCCAACAGAACTAAGACACTCTCCTTCAAAAAAAAAAAATAAATAAAGCCAATCTGGTGGTCCTCTACCATTAATAAACTCTACAACAGAAGGAAGAAACTCTTGCAGAAAAAGGTGAAGTCCCAAGACTGGAAAAAACCCTTATTCACCTCAACAAAAAGTTGAGATCCCTCATCAAAACCTCTAAAGCCAGCTATGAAGGCAGAACTGCTGCAGACACTAAAATCAACCACAAAGCCTTCTGTATTTACATCATGAATCTCTATGGCAATACCTAGGTTTGCTCTGAGTTACTGCACAATGGTACCTCATATACTGAGCCAAAAGATATTGCCAACATACTGGATGACAGATTCAGTGCCAACTTTACCCCCCCACCCAAGGACTAATCACAATACTGGAGGAATGCCAGACACCCAGCATTACTGCAGCAGAGGTTAAAGCTGCATTGTCCAAGGCCAAAAATACAGCTTCTATGGGACCCAACAATATCCCTGGATGTGTTCTACATGAACTACAAAGTGAACGGGCACCAAATCTGTGTACCCTGTTCAGTCACAGCCTCACCTCAGGCTTTGTCCCTACTGAATGGCGCACTGCTACAGTCATCCCTCTCCATAAAGGGGGAGCGACTACAGACCCTGGGAATTATCGCCCCATTTGTCTGATGAATCCGATATGTAAGACTATGGCGCACATCATCATGGACCTAATTAACAAGGATATAGGGAATCTCCAAACTCTAGATCCCACGCAATTTGGTTTTGTGAAAGATAGATCATGTCTGTTCAACCTGGTTAACTTCTTTGAGTTAGTCACCAGAGCTGTGTATGAGGGCAAGGCAGTTCATACAGCCTACCTCGATCTGGCCAAGGCCTTTGATACTATTCCCCACTCAGAAATTATTGATAAACTCACCAAACTAGGCATCAATCCCTATACCACTAGGTGAGTTGCAAATTGGCTGACAGATAGAACACACAGTGTGAAAGTCGTGGACTCCAAGTCAGACTGCCAACCAGTCATGAGTGGAGTCCCACAGGGATCAGTCCTGGGTCTTCTCCTGTTTGGCATCTACTTCTCAGAAGTCCAAGCCAACACAGATGGACTCTGACTGACCAAGTTCGCAGACAACTGCAAACTGGGAGCCATTATAAACTCCCAAAGTGATGTAGACATCCTACAGAAAGGCCTCACTGAGACCAATGACTGATGTCGAAACCATGGCTTTAAGCTTAATGCCAAAAAATGAGTCATCATTCCTTTTGGGAAAAACTCAGTTCCCACTAATTACCACATCAATGGGAGCCCACTGAACACTGAAGGCATTATAAGAGATCTGGGGACACTGGTTGCCAGCAACCTCTCCTTCGACCACCATATTGCCACTGTGGTGCGATAGTCCATGTATGTGGCACATCTCATTACCAAGGGTTTTGCATCCAGGAAGAAAGAGGTCATCATCTCTCTCTCTCTATTCTTCTCTCATTAGGCCAGTCATTGAGTATTATGCCCCATTTGGCATGTACCTCACTAGACACATGCAACAGCTGGAAAGGCCATAAAAGTAAACACATGTCCTACACAGGCAGACTCAAAACTCCAGCTATTCTCTGTCTCATATCATCTACTATGAGGCGATCTCTGCTTGACTTGCAAAGCAATGTCTGACCCAGCTCTGTTAGAAATGCTACATCAAAAGAAATCCCAATCCCTCCACACCACATGCTCCAGAGACCTCAACTTCATTACCACAATCAACAGAACATGCTGGAGGGACAGGTTCATAACCCACAGATGGCCCATGCTCTGGAATAGACTTCCCATACATGTCAAACAGAGAACCTCACTGGTCCTCCTCAAGAGAAATCTAGATGAGTGTATGGGAAATAGAAATTTCACCCCGGGGATCACTCCCGTGGTTCTACTTGATAGTGGCACTGAGAACTAAGGTTGGGTGGCACGATGTCAAGACACGTCTATGGGCTAGGCTTGTAAAGGTTCTAGGGCCATTAGCCTAGTACACACCTATAAACCTACAATTTGGACTTCTTTGGAGACAGCCACAGGCTAGTATAATTGCAGCTTTACCATATCGTAATGATGCAGCAGGGCAAATAGACTCTTAATATGAACAGACAGGGGAGTCATTATTTTGTAGGTCAACAGATATAGGAATGGATGATCCATCAGCTGTATACGTGCTTAGACATTAGGAAGAAGCAACAGGCAAGTGCTCAGGGAGGTAAACACAAACTTATCTGTTAGCAGTAAACATAAAATGGAATATATGATTGAGATGGCTGCAGATATCTTGTGTTTCTCTGTGCCTCTTCTCCCGTTTTCATACTTTCCAGTGAAAAAATAGAAGAAGCGTTCACTGAATGCCATTGTCTGCAAGTTTAGCATAGCCTTCAGAGTTGTGAATGTTGTACCCTTGTCACAGATTTGCTCTTCTACTGCAGTTATTTTCTGCCTTTGCATTACTCTGCAGACTCAAAACACCTTTCTGTAGCCATTTAAATTAAAATCTCATTTTAAATTATCTGTTATAAGTTACATTCCTGCTTTTAGAAGGCATTTAGTGAAGTTCAGCAAAGAGCATGCCACACAAAATTAGTAATTTCTTGGAAAATTCAAGATGTTCCTTTATAAATTCCATGTTTAAGGAGTTCATATTCAGTTAGTATATCTGTAAACTCAAAATACATTAATATATGATATGCACACTTTAATTGATAGGCTATTCCCTAAAATGAGTGCCTTAGTGTATATAGGAGTGATTCCGTCAGATACCAAGTTAAAATGATGATCTTATAATTCTAGAAACTTTGCTCATTAGTTCATACGTAAGCACTAGACTAGCTGTCATTTTGAACAATTTTAAGCTTAGTCAATTTTCTTCAGAGTTGGGAATCAAACCCTATACCTAGTTTCTGTGAGATAAACACCTTAATCATTATGCCAACACCAAAGCCCCTCCAAATTAAACGCCCTGCCATGGCTTTCACATCAGGTGATTACTGATGGTTTCATCCACCAAGTATTAAAGGTAGCTCATAGGGTCCAGACTGTGGTTGTGTATTAAGGTTATAGTGACTTCTAGTAAACTAATGATGCATGGAGCTTAAAAACTGTGTTACATGCGAACTGAGCAAGTTAGAAACAACTGTATTGATTATTATAAGGATGTCTCTTCCTTAATACTAAATGAGGTGAAACATTTCAGTATCATATGTTTTGATGTTAATCCCTGTCTTGCTAAAATAGAAAAAGTAAGTGCAGCATTCATTCAGCAATGCTTTAACTTTCTTGTCTTACAAATAGACATGTAAGGATATTTCTTAGATAAGCAGCTTAACGCTGAAATAGTTTTTAACTAGTTTATATTGCATGCACAGGTTTAGTAAAAATTATCTATTTGCTTCAGGTACTGGTACATGATTAAAGCACTCCAGTTGCATCTTTGTAATGTACTCTGTCAGTAATTATGATATTAAAATTAATGAAATTTTATCATGCCTTCCTACTGGGACACGTAAATTGAATACTGCTTGAGCACGATCACTGCCTTGTCTTACCAGCCAATTGTCTGCTTCTTACTGGCAATAAACATGTCACATATTTTAAATAATTATTCAATTCCTTCTACATTTTCCATTATTTGCTGATCTTTTATTGGAATAATCAACATTTATGCTGGAGCCAAATGAGTGACTCTTATCAAACCACCACACCTGCTATAGCATAGCTGGTTTAATTAAAATTATTTATTAAGTATAGTGATGACTTTATTATATTCTTATAACGCACTTTATATCAGTCTTCATTTTGTTTGAAATGGCCACCTGCAGCTGTATTTACTTTGGAAAATTCTTTATTAGTTCAATCCAGAGAGAGAATACTATTAATCAACATAGTGTAGACACCAGGCAAATAACCTAAGTTTGCTTTTACAAATTTTGCTGTTTTAATTCTATTGTTTTTAAGCTGTTATGTGAGGGAGCCATGATTTACAGGAATACAGACCAAGAAATTGATCTGTTGTTACCTGTTTATCATACTGCATTTGAATAATTACTGACAGTTTGTTGTGTGACAACACATACACAGGGACACAGACATAGACATACGCACACACACACATACACACACACACACACACACACACACACACACACACACACACACACACACACACACACATACACACACACACACACACACACACACACACACATACACACACACGACTTTCTCAGGAACACAGCATGCAGGCTAGCTCCAAAATGACACCTCTCCCACGAGTAGGATTCTGAGCCAAACTTAACAGACATTTTAACAAAGATAAGTCAGCTTAGAAAAATATACTAAAATATAATGTCCATAAAGTCTTTGTCTACAGGTAATGACATAAAAAGAAAGGACAATAATCTCATTACTTGCAAACTAATGTAGTCATGCTTGCTTGAGAAATGTGGAAGTGGAACTCCAAGCTGTTTTGCTCCATTTCAGGAGGGAGGCCCTGCCACTGACACATTATGGTTTTGGCAACATTAGGCCTTATATTCTTAACCTCATAAATGTTTGCCTTTGTCAATAAGGGTTTATTTGTCTATGTGGCTTTTTTCAATAATGGTAAAACACTCATCACAATAACTCATTAATGGAATGATCTCAAAGCTCAGTGATCTGAAAGTAACAATTTGAAGCCATACTAACTTAGGGCCGTAACATATATACATTAGGAATAAATAGGACTCGTAACATATATCCATTAGGAATAAATAGGACTCGTAACATATATCCATTAGGAATAAATAGGACTCGTAACATATATCCATTAGGAATAAATAGGACTCGTAACATATATACATTAGGAATAAATAGGGCTCGTAACATATATACATTAGGAATAAATAGGACTCGTAACATATATCCATTAGGAATAAATAGGACTCGTAACATATATCCATTAGGAATAAATAGGACTCATAACATATATCCATTAGGACTAAATAAGACTCGTAACATATATCCATTAGGAATAAATAGGACTCGTAACATATATACATTAGGAATAAATAGGACTCGTAACATATATACATTAGGAATAAATAGGACTCGTAACATATATACATTAGGAATAAATAGGACTCGTAACATATATCCATTAGGAATAAATAGGACTCGTAACATATATCCATTAGGAATAAATAGGACTCGTAACATATATAGATTAGGAATAAATAGGACTCGTAACGTATATAGATTAGGAATAAATAGGACTCGTAACGTATATCCATTAGGAATAAATAGGACTCGTAACATATATCCATTAGGAATAAATAGGACCCATAACATATATCCATTAGGAATAAATAGGACTCGTAACATATATCCATTAGGAATTAATAGGACTCGTAACGTATATCCATTAGGAATAAATAGGACCCATAACGTATATCCATTAGGAATAAATAGGACTCGTAACATATATCCATTAGGAATAAATAGGACTTCTATCATTTTCTATCAGCAGTAGACGTTTTCCAGGGCAACACATTTTTGGCATCTTTTTCTGACATCAGAGCTGTTGAAATAAAAAATGATAGCTCACTACTTTGAAGAAATGCAATGCTGCTGTTTCAATAAGCCTCAGCTTTTTATATATGAGTACTCTTTTTTTACCCCCCTCAGTCACCATGGCTATTTTAATTCACTGACACATTTTGCCAGTTGTGTACGTTTGTAATGTGTTTGTAATTTTCTACAATATTTGCATGTTTTTCTTCACAAAGATCTTGTTATTCTTGAGTAAGTTAACTGTCAGGGTTTGTAATGTTTCAACATATATTAATACGTCAAGTATTTATATTTCTTATTTGCTTTTTTTTTTTTTTTACTTGTTTTCTTACCTTTTGTTTTCTTACCTTTTGGCATGGGTCATGGTTGAATTTGACTGCTTGACCTATCCACTCCCATGATTATTAAATGTTAAATATAAATGATCTATGGTTTCTGGCTGATCAAATGTGCAGATGACTGCAAAGTTGAGAGAATTTTTCTTCAACCTGATGAACACATCTTGCTTCAAATAGTAGTTAACAATACAGGTAAGTGGTTTAACAATACAGGTGAATGGCTTAACAATACAGCTGAATGGTTTAACAGTACAGGTAAATGGTTCAGTGGACGTGATGTTGCCAGTAACCCCTCCTGCTTATACAGCACTGATGTGCAAAACTAAAAGTTGACAAAATGGTAAAATACCTTAGATCCCTTGCAGACAATGATCCCTTATTAGATGTCTATATACCCACTTCCATTTGCAAAGCAAGCAAAGTTATCCATCTTATCAACCATGGGGTTCGGTGCTGTCCCAGAGGGGATAAGTGTCCCCTGTACACAGCTCTCATCAGACCAGTCTTAGACTATTGGTTCTGTTTTATAACTAACTCACATGCTAACTGGTCAATTGGGGAAAGTACAAAGGTTCCTCAGAAGGATACAATGTTTCAAAGTTTGTCTTAGAGCTAAAGAGTACAGTAACTCTTTTCCTTCTCTGTGTCCTCAGCATGATGTATGGTGTTAAAGCTGTGACTATAACTGACGTAATCTGAGCTCAATTTGTTTCTGAAGCACTTGGTGGTATAAGCAAGGGGAGGATGGATAAGTCTAACCTGGGAGGGCAGGATACATGTAGATGTCAGCCATATCTTTCACAGTTATGATATTACACAAAAAGTTCAAAGTCAGCTTCATTTTAGTAATTATTTGCTAAACACCCTGCAAAAATATAAGAAAGCACATTGATTACTCATAAATGGAAATGCTATTGGACCCAAACAGGCAGCTATGACAGGAACAGATAAAAAAGTAATGCAATAAACTGTAAAAGTAGACATGAATAAAAAATAAACATTAATATTCAGTAATTAAAACAAATACATTCAATTTTTTAATCAGTTGCACCACATAACATTAATGTCCAATATAATGACACACAAATACTTTATTAACTTTGGAACAATATAGATCATGTCTAAGGCATCTCTCTCCATGCTGTCCAAGTCCCCATAAATTCAAAAATATAACCAGTCTGTATGAATATAGTGCAATATTGCTACAGGACTTCTGCTGGCCAGTGTACCTCTCAATAGAATAACAAAGTTATGTGGTGGCCAGAATAGTTTAGTAACCAGCAAACAACATCCTTTCTTCATTTCATTCATTTGTAAGAGCTCACTTATTAAGGAAACAGATATGTAATCGTGTTTATGAGAAGTTTTCTGAATTCCTTATTATACAACTGACAATATCAAGATCATGAAGATATAGTTATTGTTGCAAGTACTCTTTCTTTAGAAATAATTCAGTTCAGTTAAATGTGCATTTATATTTCACCTAATCAATAAATTTGGAGTTCATCTGCATGCTGGTTCTGGCCTTGGAAAGCTACTGGTATGCAAAGAATCAACCAGTATGCAAGGTCTTTCTCCATCTTACAACACATAGCATAACAACAGTTTACAGTATTAATGCAACCTTTTTTCTGTGTTTAAATATATTAGACAAGGGATAAATAATGATCAGGTGAATTCTTCTTAACATGTGCTTAGTGCAATGAGCTACATCTCTATTAATATGGCTTAATGTTCTCTGAAAGATAATATAATCCCTGTTAATGTATTCAGAATTACTTCAGATGTAGAATATACCTAAGTTAGACAGCCACAAGTTAGCAGACATTCTTTTATAGAATTAATTGTTCTATAGGGTTCATTCAGGTTCCAGTATGATTGTTTTTCAGAGTATTACAGTAGCCTTCTTGTTCTACATCATATCTAATGATACAGCCCTGCTCTGCAGGACAAGGTCCCGTGATTATCTAAAAGAAACTTCCATTTAGGCTTCTCTTAAGATTGGCCACACAAATGCCACTTAAATAAAATCTCTAGCAAATTAATTATCTAACTTTCTAGAGAGAACAACCAAGCCTCTCATTCCTATAATCTTACTAAACCAACACACAAAAGAAAGAAGAAAAAAGAAAAAAAAGAAAAAATGAATGTTTCTCCAAACAAATATCTTGCAAATTTGATCAGTTTGATACTAAAGTCAACCATAAGGTTTGCAGAGCAACATTTTATATTCATAATCTGTGATTATTTTCAAGTGAAAACTACACTATCATTTTGCTTTTCATGTTAGTTTCTTCAGCAAAATCACAATCAAAATTATAGCTCAGTTTCTTCAGTGGTATAACCCTGCAAATGTTTTATGTTGTGAGCTTGTATCTTATAAAACAGGAAACCACAAACTACCCTGTGACACCCATGATCTGGCCCAGCAATCAAGGAGCCTCAGTCCTCACCGCTAACACCAGAGAGGGCGTCTCTTATATGAGAAAAGTATAACAAATACACACAGTAAAGTGCAACTTCCCTTAAGAGCACACAGAGATCACAGTCCATGGGTGGTCGCTCCCTTGCTCTCCAGGGCCCCAATAAGACTCCCCACTGGCACAGCTATAGGGTTCAGATCTCAGCCAGCTGGGCAAGCTAAAATCTCCAGCACCCTCTCTGTCCAACCAGTGTTTCATTTCCCTGCTCAAGTAGCTGACACACATACACTTTGAGATAAGAGTTTATACAACCACACAGACACTTCTGGGGAAGGCTGGCACAGGTTTTCCAGCTGTGCCCCTTTCACCCAGACTATATGGTAGAAATCCCTGCCACCATCCAGATATTATTTATCAGCTATTCAAAGACCCTTAAAGGGTGTCCAGTTATTACTGTGCAACATTATTATCCAATTGGTAGTATGACTAAACAATCAAGGCTTATTAGAGTGACTTGGTACAGGATCCTTATATACATGCAATGTACTCTTAGAGCTTAACTTATCTCTACACAAAACAGCCATGGTTGAAAGGTTTTAAAAATATTTAATAATAAATAATAAAAACACAAGACAATATGTCTTACTACACAGTACTAGTCAAGAGTTCAGAGATCACACAGAAAATTGCCAAGTCCATTTCTGGCAAGGGCCAATGATGCACACATACAGAAATACTTAAAATAATTCAGTAATACAGTTCTGACATCACAGAAAAACACTTAGTTTAATCTTTTTAGTTCCTAGCTATTTCTAAAAGAAAACACAAGTCTAAGATAACTTACATATGAGCAATACAGGGCTGTGAGTTGGAGGATCAAGACAAAAATGCTTAATGCCTTCTGATTCTTTCTGTTTAAATTGTTATTGCAGTCTTTGTTCACATTACATCATTTCATACTGTCCTGGTCTTCCCAGGCTAACAGATACTATAGAATTGTTATCTTGCACCTGCAGGAAACTACATCAATAAAACACATTCCACATGTAAACTCTAGTAATTATTCCTTAAGTTAAAACAATAGGCAGGATGCTTCACTCCAGACTCATTGACTCCAAAATCTAACTTCAAAGGGACAGACATGAAATACTTGTCTTAGCTTTCTTTAAAAGCAGAGGGCAATGTTGTACATTTTTTATGTTCAACATTTCACAGCATATTCTTTCATTTAAGTAAACAAGCCTGTATTTCAACATTTCACAGTATTTCCTTTCAATTAATAAAACAGGCCTATAGTTCAACATTCATATTTTCAAATGATAGAATTATCTGCACAATTCTATCTTGCTAGGCTGGCAGCCTTCACATACCCCATAGCATAAAGCACCATAAAACAGAAAATACACCCGTTGGAAATGCCTCCACAAAATGTTCTGATGACGTTCTCAAAATGAAAGGAACAAAAGTGTTTAACTTCTTCTAAAAAAATGACATTTAATTGGATCTAATACAAGTTATTTTTGTCAAGGGATTTCTAGAGCATTTCTTTTTTGCTTTTCATTATAAAACATTTTGGAAGTGCAAAACATGAACTGAGGCTGTGCTCTGTTACCAAAACTCTATACTAATCCACTTATTAACAGCATAAGAATAACTAACAGACAATAATTCTAAGAGAAACTCACATCTCATGTTTGTCTCTCAAATAAAAATTTCATACAGGAAAACATTAGTTGGCTATGCTAACTTCCATTGAAATGTCAAAGTATTCACTTTACTTCCATTATATATATAGACAACAATAAAATTAGTTGTATTTTCTGACTTTTAACTTTTTATGCCTTTTTAAAAATAACATAATTGTGACCTTTTTATAGGTCTACTTCTGGAGCTTTTCTCTCACACTGAAAATGGACATTAACCACATTAGAGGAGCCTTTCACAAGAAATGTATGGTGATGTCAAACCTAAGGAGATCATTCAAGATTCTGCTTACCTGAAAGGAACAAGAACACTTGTTCATGATGTAATTAAAATGGAATGTATAAGCTATTGACTATAGAAGCAATACAGGCAGTCCCCTAGTTACAGACATCGAATTTACAGATGACCCATAGATAAGAACGGGCTGCCTCAATGTTGGAAATGACATGAAAATAAATAAAAATCTTTAAAGTTGCTCAAATCTTACCTTAAAATGAAGAATTCTGCTGTACTTTTCTTTTCCCCACTCATGAAGCTGCTTGCATGTCTTGTTAGAGCAGTTACTTCAACCTTCACGGAGAACAAGAGATGCAATTGGTTAAGAGATCAATGTGTTGGCAATCTGATTGGTCAAGATTGCTGACTTGTACAGTACATAGTATTGAAGCAGTTACTGTACTGTACAGTAGAATGGGCAAATGGAATTGCGGCTCACTAGGGTCTAGATGACAGTAGGAGGTCTGGCAGAGGTCTGAAAGTTCAGAAAAGAGTGGAAAACATTTTTGGGTGATGCCTGTAGTACAGAAATGTGAAGTGAAGCTTAAAAAGAGGCAAGTTTAACATATTTTTTGTTTTGTATGGAACTTTCTGCTGTACTGTACTATATTGCAGTACAATGCAGTAGAATGTTCCATGTATGTGTTTCGACTTACATACAAATAAGGACAGACTAAAAAACTGATCTTATCCTTAACAAGGGAACTGCCTGTACCAGCATTGTTTTATGTATATAATTGAGTAGGTGGGTGTCTTCAAGTCATATGTATCATTATAATTTCATAGTATCAGATACATTTTTCCCATGCTTTTGAGCACTTAGGGTTCAAACAACATGGTTTTAAAACTTCACTTCACATAAGTCCAAGAAAATCAATCAGTAGTCAGTAAGGAAAGGGAAAGTGATTCTGACTTCAAAAGAGTATTTAATCAAATGTAGTGGGCAAGTTTCAGTCTTCTGTATTTGCTATCTTTAAAGATATAAACAATTATTTAATTTGGTCAGTTGGTCTTATCTATGTGTATCTCATTAGGAACTTGGACTTTCAGAAGTAGTTTTTCTCTAAACTATAGGTTATTTACAAAAATCCACTGGAGTCTTTATAAATGGCCTCCCCTTTACATTTTTGTAATTGTATTGGCTGTTGGGCTTTGATGTCATTTAGACGAAAGGTAAATTTAAGAATAATTTAAAGATATTTTTTTCTTCTCCTTGTTACAGCATATTAATATTAATTGCAATTTACCCATAGTTTTAATTTACTTCTAATTGTCTTTTTTAAAATTTGTGAATTACAATACATGAAAATAAAACTAATATTTTAGTTTAAGAAACTATAGCAGCTCTGCACTCTCACCTTCAGGGCCTACACTGGCAAGTAGAGAATAGAAAACACTGGGGAAAAATCATTGCTTATAATATACCCATGGTTCTGCAATTAAATGTCGGTCTATTGATAAAATCGTAAAGTCATTCTAAAGAAGTAGATCATAGACAATATTCTTATTTAGGTAAGGTTGATGTAGTTAGGGCTATAGCACTCTGAAATTCCTGTATATGTTAAATCACATTTCCCTATTTTATTTTTTCATTTGGTTTATAAAATGTCAAACTCATATGGAACACTTCTTTGAAGTAAGAGGGCACTTGTACAACATTTGATGGTATTATGAAAGCTGTCAAAAAAGAGTGAATGAGATTTCTTCCCATAAGGAAATAAATGTGAAGCATGAACAGTAAAACTCATCTGTTTCAGAAAGAAATAACTGCCACCCCAAATTACACCTTTTATTTATACCTATCCAGACTGTATTCTTAAAGGGCATGGGGCCATATAACTCTCTGAAACTAAGTGCAGTTTTATGAACTGAAGTTAAGTATAACATGCCACTGGGACCCACAATTTCACATACCAGTGTGACTAAAAGACAGGAGACAGGCAATCAAGTATTACAAATGTCTTTGGCATAATCATGATTTTCAAATAGGATATGTAAAATCTTTATGATAATAAAATACAAGTAAATGTTTGTAGTCTGATGATGATGATGATGACATTTGGGATTTGGGACAGGGATTCAAAACGTATGCTTGCTTGATAAAACAAAAAATTTACTCTAAAGTTAAATCATAATCTTTCTATCCAACTTTGTCTGAAACTGTGACTGAATTAACCTATACCCCTACAATAGCGGCACAAACAATTAACTTTTGGGCTTGGATGTCCTGTGCTTTTCTCAGAATTCTGTAAAGTACTGCCCTTTACATACTGGTGCCTTATAGAAATCAATATCAAATAAACAGAACTATACTAAGAACAAATTGACCTGGTCCATTTTATTGACAGCTAACTTGACTGATACAAGTTCATCGAGATTAAGCAGTAGATAGTATTGACCTGTTAACAAGTGAACAAGTTGAAATGCTGACATCTTGACTTGTGAGCTATATTTATCAATACATGGCAAATTACTGCCAGGTAAGTGTTTTTTTTTTTTTGTAGAACAGGAATCCCCCTACACTCCCCACATGTGGACACAGTTCCCTCACTGGACACAGCTCCCTCACATTCACTGCTACTTATTTATTTATAATAACTATGACATTTTACATCTTGGAGAAAACGGAACCACCCACTCTCCTTAGAGACAACTGCTACCCACTCTCCTTAGAGACAACCGCTTCCAGTTATGAGTGTTAGAAAATGATTAAACAAAATTCAACACATCTGAGAATGACATCACTGAGACTCTTGACAAGAAAAACATGACTACATATCTCTCACATGAAATAATGGACTATACTTGATTCTTTCCTAACAAAAAAAAGATTAGTCATGTTGCAACTTAACAAATAATAGAAGAAAAAAATAATTCCAATGGACTAACCCTATAGGTGACATAATGCTGCATCTGTTTCTGAGTGCTTCCATTGTATCGAGCTATGCATAACCTCTTTGCACCATGGATAAAACTAAGAGAATTACTGTATGTAGTTCCTGAGACAATATGTCCCCTCAGACTCGTATCGTTTGGTTCTTGATCGGCTATACACAGCAACAGAGCAAGGCTTCTTAAACACAGGCACTGATTTGGAATTAGGCTGCTCAGCATAACGTCAGTAAAAAGTAGTGTTAGAAACTGCTGCATCAAGGCAAAGACTTTCCCCTTTTTTACTTAACAAATTTAATTAGGTTATTGTTACATCTGTGAGTCACTAAGCACATGAAAACAACACTCATTCTTCCATACCCAGTTTGCCGACTGCATTGATGACCTCACTGGCAGATGTCTGCATGCTTGTTGAGTTAGGAAAGTGTTAATGGTTTCACTGTACAAGATCTTCTGGGGTATAAATGTGATGACAGATACTTTTGATGCCTTTCTTACATGAGAAGGTTAGCATGAGATGTTGTTTTATTTTATGACAACATGTAATGTGACTGCAAAATGTTCTTCAATAACTTTGATAAACTATTTGATTAAAATAAGGAAGCTTGATATATCTGCTGTGTATTAAAGCTCATATAGCTCATATTGCGAAAACAAGAGAAATTCTACCATGGTTTAGGATAAAGTCACTAAACATTGGTCTTGGGCCTGAGACGATGCCTATATACGTGATATCCAAACATTCCAGTTCAATTGTTTCACCACTGTTGTTCATATTTATTAAATCTAAGCTGGTGATGTCTCAGGGGAATGGCAAAACAATAGTACATTCTCACACTGTAGGCAAGTTATGCATCATTCCGTATGATAATTATTTTTTTGCAAAATCAGTAAAAGGAGACTTGTGAATTAGATTGATAAATATATTTGAAGCCTTATCTCTCACAATATACATTGATATGGTGATTTCTAAGCATACACTGATTTTAGTACCATAATTAACAGACAATATACATTGATATGGTGATTTCTAAGCATACACTGATTCTAGTACCATCATTAATAGACAATATACATTGATACGGTGATTTCTAAGCATACACTGATTTTAGTGCCATCATTAACATAAGTCTTCAAATACATTTAGAAATAATCATTCTTAATAACATTGGAGGACTTAAATGGATCAAGACTGTTGCAAATACTAATTAAATGCAGGTAGGTTTGCTTGGCAAACTTAAAAGCAAAATATCCAAGTATTTTTAAATAATCTGCATAGTCTTTCTGATGATGACAAAACAAAATACACTGTAGGTGTTAATGACCAGTCCCTAGAACAGATCCCTAGTAAAATATGTAATTCAATGAATAGTTTTAATAGCATCTGGTTTTGTGTTAACTGTGTAGAATGCCAATGTAGTTGTAATTTTCATACAACAAACCACAATGTAGCTGCATATGACAACAAAAGTCAGTACCTCAGTGTAAAGAGAAGCAGAGCTCCTTAGAAAAAGATTCACAAGATAAAGACAGAAAACAGTGTGATGTTGAAATGTAACTCTAACTTTTCTTTAAACAGAGCACACATTGGAAATAAAATAGCATATTAGGAAAACAGGGAAAAGGGAGGCAACCTCCAATCTCACAGTCAACAGAAAATGTAGACATTGCAGATAGGAATGGGACTGTCTACTCACACCTGAGTAAGTGCCCTGAGAATTGTCCCTTTGATTGGGAGTTGAGAAAAGGGGAGTGCACCAGTTTCTGAGAATCGAGGCAAGCCATAAATATGTAACCATATAAAAACACTGGCACTTAAATTAGAGGTAAAGTCAGTGTTTTTAAAGCAGCATGGTCATCAAATCAGTTGGTGTTCCAAGGGAAAAAATCAACTGGAAAAAGATTATTTTAAAGCAGAAGACATACTGAGAAATTATCAAGCTTTAAAAAAAGAGAATATTTGAGCTAGGCTGAAGTATCACAAATCAGATCAAGGAAATTAATAAAGTGAAGGGACATTATAGCAGATTGTGAACACTTAGTAAGTGAAAGAACACTGCATTAGAATGTGGTAGTGTTGCATGAGGTTATGGAAGCACAGGAAGCAGCCACTTTGCCTTTATGGAAGAAGTTCCTTGCATCTGTTAGGAGTAGTCTGATGGTACCATGAAAGAGAAAAGGAAAATACCTACCATGTAGCTTGTAGTGTCCCGGTAAAAGAAACACCCCAAAACTGGAGATAACATTGAATCTACACCTGGAGAAAGTGTCTTTGTCTATGGAAAGGCAGGTGAAACAAAGCATGAATTAATGGTCTAGTGGTCCTTGTGTAAGTTTTTGATTCCAAGGATCAAAGGAGTTTCATACACCTAAATTGTTCATACTTTAAAAGTTGAACACAATATCGGGACACCTTTATGTTGAATAAAGGATGAATAAAGAGTGTGTGTATCTGTGTGTGTGTGTGTGTGTGTGTGTGTGTGTGTGTGTGTGTGTGTGTGTGTGTGTGTGTTTGTGTGAGTGTGTGTGATATACAGGATGAAGAGGCATGTAATAGCAGAATCATGATTATATGTTAAGATTTGTGTAGTCGTTTGCTGCAACGTCTCTAAGATTATATTATTTTCTTTGTTTCAAAAGTGTTTTTATACAGAACAAGGCAATTAAAAATATCTCAATTTTTCATATGGGTAAGAAGTTCACTTCGCCACAAGCTTAGTGGCAAAGCACCACCTGCAGAAGCATAGCTGACTCATTTTTAAAACCTGGGTGTGGGAGAGATTGACAACTGCTTGTGAAATAGAATCTATCTACCTGTTACTGGCCAAGATGCAATTTGAGCACATTAATGGTTCACATGCAAAAAGTGAAGAGCACTGAAGTTCCTCAGGGTTTATATCCAGCAGGGAAGCCTGTAAAGTTCAGAGTAACTTAAGTTGAAATATTCTTTATTTATATATATATATATATATATATATATATATATATATATATATATATATATATGATGCCCTTGCACTGGCCTAGTAATCCAAGAACCTCAATCCTCACCACTGGCAACAGTGTGGGACATACACAATGGGAGGATGACAAGTGCACACACTTTCCCTTAAGAGCACATAGAGACCACAGTCAGTCTGGGACTTGTTTCTGCCTCTTTCTCCAGATCCCCAATAAAACTTTCCAGTTCCACAGCTATAAAGTTGAGTCCTTAGCCAGGGTTCCAAGCCAAGTCCTCTAGCACTATCTCTGTCCAACCAGTGCTTCATGTCCCTGCCCAAGTAGCTGACGCACTCACAATTTGAGATTTGTTTTACACACACACACACACACACACACACACACACACACACACACACACACACACACACACACACACACCTGTGGAACACTGGCACAGGTTTAATAGCTATGCCCCCTTCTCCCCAGACTATAAGGAAGTTATCACTGCCACCAGAGCCCCTATTTCTCAGCTACTTTTAGACCCTTACAAAGGGTGTCCAATCCCACTGTGTAATGTTACTATTAATCCAAATGGTAGTCTGATGAAGCAAGGCTATTGGAGTGGCCTGCACAGTCTCACTAAATAGATATGCAAGTACTCTAAGAGCTTAATTATGTCTCACAAATATCAGCCACAAAGATAGGCTTACATATATCTAATAATAAATAATAAAAGAACAAGACAATATTCAGTAAACAAACACAGTTACTTCAGAGTTCAAAATCACAGGAAGTATTTAAAACAACATTGCAGGACAGTCTCAAATAAATAAAGAAAACATCTACTCTAATGTTTACTATATTCCTAACTATATCTAAAAGAGTTACTATGCTAAAAAACTTACTTACAGAGCAAGGAAAGTGCAGATTGTGATGATGAGTGGATGTTTCCAGGTCAAAGACAAAATACAAAATGTCCAGTCTCTCTCTCTCTGAGAAAGTTCTTAAATTAATATTGAATATTACTGCTGGGTTAGCTTGGATGACATATCTTTCTGTCACCTGACTTCAGTTCCCAGGCTAAACAGAAACTAACAGAATTTAACATTTCTGTGTGAAAAATGCACATCTCTCAGATGTTTGCAGATCTTGGAAATTGAAAAACAGTAAAACATTTTTACATTTTAAACGTAATAATTACTTCTCTTTCAAGACAATACAAAAAACTTCTAGCTCTAGACATTGTGTCTGCTACACTGAAACTGAGAGAGAACTTTTATAGCACAATCATAAATCAATTTAATTGCAACTTATTTTCTTGAAGTTTTGCAAGTTGACCCTTTTATGTTCTAGGTTCTGTTGTTAAAACACACATTTGCATGGGTATACAGTTTATATGCATTTTGTTCTAAGTCTGCAGGGCATGATGTGGTTACATTTTATTTCAGTACATAGCATTCATTTCTGTATAAATCATACCAATATTCACAAATGACATAGAGCGATTTATAAAATTCCAGATAGCTGGGCTGGCAATATTTCCCTATATCACAATATGAATGAAAGGTATAATCTCCAAAGAAATGAAGAGGGAACCCTTTTCAGTTTGTTTCTGATGTTAAATAGAGCTGTATGATGGAAGGCCATCAACAAGGGAGTGTGAGATAATGTTCTATGCTAATCATCTGAAGTTTTTTCTTGTAGTAGTTACCCTTACTCTGCTGACTTACCCTTGATGCCATAAAATAATGCAGTTGGAAGAATTTGTTGAGTTCACATTTATGTCCCAGAGAAGTTAGAATGGCAGACAAGCGCCCTTTTTTTTTTTTTTTGGTCGATGAAAAATATGTTTAATATGTTTGGTTTGCCCAGGAATAGACTAAGAAGACTATTAAGTATAAAATAGATTTAGCATATGGGAGCATAGAGTATTAGAAATGGGTGTAATGCTATGCTCAGTCAAAATAATAGGGCTGACTAGCCCGGTGACGTACATTCTGATGTACCAGCATACTTGGACCTTATGTCCAGCTACTGTGTGACTATGAGAAATGCATTTGTCCAAGCTAGTGCATAACAAATCTTTAAAAATGAGTATCAGGTGATGGAAAAATCATTATATAAGCAAAGAAAAAGTAGGTTGGCAGTGATTCTAGTATCAAATGTGTGTCAAGCCAACTTAGTGGGTCAGGCAGTTGACATGTATATCCTATGCTTAGTGTAATATATTTTTTATGAAATAAGCAAACGCAATGTGAAAAAGAAGTTGCATGGGACAAGACCTCTATAATCTTCATACCCATGAACTTGTAAACACATCAAATCTGTTTTGACAACAGTGAACACATGCTAAGTCTCATGAACTTCATTGTTTGCTGGTGTCTCAAAAACAGTAAAAACCTGTTTATTTTTTGACAAATCATTACCAACATTTTGCTATGAAAAGACAACCATATAAAGGTAGCTCATCCAATTGCAGTGCTCAAGATAGATTACTTGTCAGATTTGCTATCCAAAAGCAAACAGACTGACTACCTTTGATTTATCTCTGCATACTAGGTTTGTGACGAAGTTGTCTTTAAAACATATTAGAGGGTTAAATTAAATTATCATGGGGTATATAACTTTCACAAACTATGGATTTGACTCATATAGTTGCTTCTGAAGGCCTTCCTCATGGCAAAAGTCCTACTCCACTTCAACTATGAATATAAGATTACAGACATGGAGAGGAGTACCCCCTTATTTGCAGTGGATCATTTTCATGCACTATCTGGCACCACACCCTAAAAAGTGAAGATATATATATATATATATATATATATATATATATATATATATATATATATATATACAGATGAGTCTATCTACATATAATTGTCAGTTTTGTTTGACTGATGCCCTGTCTACTTTCTGAGCATTTACAGCTAAATATTACTCAGAAGTACCACTTATTGGGAAGAGCGCATAGATATTAGACACCTTCAAATTTGTTCTCTTCCCATCCCTGTTGAAATGTTTTTTGTTTTAGCAAGATAACTTTTTTGTTTGCTTTTTTGTTTTTTAGATTCTAAGGGACCAGACCCACCAGGGTGCCTGTATCACATACAGGAAACATAAGATACATGCAGTTACATAAAAGCATTTTCAAAAATGATGGAAACATTGAGTGAAGAATGCTCTAAACGTGCTGACAATTCTAGTCCTTGGGAACAGAACAGTCAAGGTTGTCAAAAATTGAAAAAATGTTCACTTGCCTAACAATTCTGTTTATCTGACAATTTATATTACAAACATAAGACAGCATCAGTCATATCAACAACATAAACTGTCCTCTTTTTGAGATTTTTACATGGGATTTGGATGTCACATCAATGTTAGCCAATGAGATCAAATGACATTGAGCCAATATTTGCATTGCTGAGTGGTTAGTCTTGATGTGCTCAGACAGAAAACATTCACATTTAAATAGAGACAAATATTTTGAACATGTTAGATACTTTAATACATTAAAAGACACCATGATATATTTTATGCAACCCCTAAACCTCACAGACATGTTATGAGAAAGAGAAAACTTATTTATTTCAGTAAAATATGTGTTTTACTCTGCCTAGCTAGGGAGCATCTATAATTGAAAATGAACCATACCATCCTGTGTTCTCTGGGATGAATCATATACAAGTCTGGCTAGCGATAATTAGGACATATCAGCCGTGGTGCTGTCATCTTTGCCTGCATGGGGTCTATATTAGGAAACCAAAAGTTTTCTTCAGTGAACGCTCACATGAGCGAAAACACTGGACATCGAAAGAGTGTTTGTGGTGTCATGGTACAGTGAGGAGTGGGATATTTAAGCAATAACCCACGCCTGGGTGTGAGTAATACTGTATTTACCCACGGTTGGTGTGGTTTGGTGACGAGGGCTAAGCCCTAGTGGCCAAACAAAGACAACCGTGGGTAAATCCAGCATTACCCACACCCAGAAGTAGGTTATTGCTATTATACAATGACATTATTTAAGAAAAAAATACTTACTTTTCTTAAATAATGGCATTGTATAATGCCTCTGTGCTGCCCTTCCACAGCTGTCTAGTATTGTGCAGCAGTTCTGATGTACTGTGCATGCGTATGCTTACACAGTACATCAGAGCTGTGGGTGGAAGCAACGGAGAAAACAAGATCTCTGTTACTTTTTACAAAGTGTCTCGCTATGTTAAAGGAGTTTAACATAGTGAAACAGCTTTAAAAAAAGAAATAGAGAATTTCAATTTCAACTGCTTTCAAGCTGATGTTTTTTGGTGCTGCAGCTTTCCTGCTTTAAAGGTTGCTTTCATACATTAGCAAGACCAAATGACATTCTTATATAATTTGAAAAAGTTTTGACTACTTGCAGTTGTGCTTTCATTTCCTCATCTGATGAGCTATACAGTTTTAAATCATTGACAAAGAGAAGATGAGAAGTCTTTACACTTTCTTGTTTTCTGGGAGCCAAATTGCAGCAGTGACACAATCTGTTAAGTAGACAGCTTAACGGGTTAAGGGAAACAGAAAAGAGCAATGGGAACAGGGAGTCACCCTGGAATGTCCCTCTTTGGACTTTTATTCTTGGAATAAGAATTTGTCTTATATCATGGCTTAACTGCAAAGTGGTTTACCTCTGTTTCAAAGTCACTGTAATGTAATTGACCAGAGAAGGATGTACACATTTTTAAGCACTCTTTTTTCCATGATTGTGGGATACGGTCAAATGCATTTTTGTAGTCTATCCATGCCATACTTCCCCTTTTTACAGTTCTCCATTATGACTTTATTTAACAACAAATTAGCCTTTATTCCATATGACTTTTTTATTTGCCTTTTGTTCTATTGACATGATTGAGTTTTCTTCTAAATGACTATAAAATCTGTCAGCATCAATTCCAGTGAATAGTTTATTGGTCATTGGAAGGCAAGTTATTGGTTCATAGTTTTAAGACAGCTTGCAGGTTCACTCTTAAGTAGGAGCACTGGTTTTCTTGTTGTTAACCAGGTTGGTGTATTTTCAGGGTGTGCATAAAAATAGTTCTTACTCCTGGCTAAAGCTTCATGTAAAGATGTTAATACTTTTAACCAGAAGTTAAGTACTGCATCTGGGCCTCGGATTTTCCAATTAGGAGATTTTATTAATTTTGTTACAGTCATTTTGGCCGTTGCTTCATTCCATTTCATATCCTGTACATTTGAACTTCTTATTGTTTTTTTTTTAGTTCTTCTATCCATTTAGCATCTTTGTTATGTTCCACAGGATCTTTATAGATATTTCTCCAAAATGTTTCTATTTCTTCTTTTTTTGGTAGTGCTTCAATTCCTTTTGCCTTGTTTCCCAGTTCTATATAAAACTTTTTGGGGGGGTCATCAAGAAATTGCTTATTTTTGTATATTTATCTGCATGTCTTCGAAGTTTTTCTACCTGTGATGGATGATATTTTTAATTTATTATTTGCGATAGTGCATGATATATCCAGATCTCTTCTGAAACTGAGCACTGCTTTTATCACATCTATGTTTCTGAGTATTTTTGTTGATCTGTTCCCTCATCTCTACTCTTCTAGCAGTGACACTTCTTGTCTTAATTGCTTTATAGTTTTCTCTATTCGATACTTCCATGATGGCATTTGATTTTTCCCCTTCCTTTCCCTTACTGCTCTGTGTTTTTGTGGTAAGACTTTCTCTGTTATTAATTTAGCTGCACAGTAATATATCTTATTTATTTCTGTTGCATTGCATGAATCTCTATGTGTTCATTTGTTTTACCAAACTTCAAACTTTTTGGGTTTTATTGACTTTCTGTAGTCTGTTTATCTTTATTTTATTTATTTATTTAGAAATGCTCACTGTCTCTCACTGATCTTAACATGTCTGTCCATCTCTATTAAATAAAGCAACTCTTCTCTTAGATCATTTTCTTCTAACTTGAGGGCACATTCTTTGCTCTCCATTATCCCCTGCTGGGACAGTTTCTCAATGATCCCTGAGTGGGGGATAGTGTTAAAAGCCTTGGCTAAATCAAGATAAGCAGAATATATTGATTTGCCTTCATCCAGGGCTTTGGTGACACTCTCAAAGAAGTTCATCAGGTTTAATAAGCAAGATCTACCCTTGATGAAATCAAGCAGGGTTTGTTCAAGAAAGGTTGCCTGTGTCCTTGTTGATAAGGTCCGTGATGATTCTTTCCACAGTCTTGCTGATAAGGCTGGTTAGACAGATGGATCAATAGTTTCCTGGGTTAGTTGATGTTCCCCCTTTGAGAAGAGGGATTAGTGTTGCTGTTCTCTACTCTGCAGGAACAAAGCCAGTACTCAGGCTATTGTTAAAGAGAGTGCCAAGTTCTTCCACTTGGTCTTGTTTTAGATAGTTTAGTAAGCACCTGGAATGTTATTTGGTCCCATGGCCTTGGAGAGTGCTTGTACGACCTGTTCTTTGGAGATATTTGGTAGAGGACTGGTGTCAGGAACACTTTGGGGTAAGGCTGGTAGGGACAGGGGGGTGAAGTTATTGCCAAATCTGTCAGCTAGCAGGTTAGCAATTTCCTCACACTTGCGTTCAGTGTGCGTGGTGCATCCTCTATAAGTCTGGCGCACAGCTGGGCATTCCTTTTTAGGTTTTGGCTGTAGTTAAGAATTCCTTATGGTTGTCTTTAGCTAGGGATGACAATTTAGTCTCATAACTAGCCTTAGAGGACTTTACAAGATATCTGATTTGCTTGTTCAAGCTGTGGAGGCTATTCTTCCTCTTTTATTTAAGTTCCTTTTTGTTCTTCAACATCATTTTCTTTCTTTTGTTATAGAACTTATTTATACGTAAAGTCCAGCAGGGTGGCTAGTTTTTTCAGGAGGACCTGGTTTTAGTCCTGTCAGGTACAGCTGAGTCAATGCATTTGTTTAACAGCTATATAGCGCATTTGTGTACTCTTCTGCATAGAAGTCGGTGTTAGTTGTGTTAGTATCGCTTAGTAGGCTATAGTTTGCTTTGCAAAATATTTCAGTTTTTTGCTCCTGTGGGGTGTCAGGTCTGATCTTTTCATCAAACGAGGCTGATTTATGGTCTAACTTTACCAGGGAGGGAAATACACAGGAAGTAGTGCAGTGACCCTCCCCATGTTGGTGAACACTAGGTCTAGGATATTTCAGCTCCTTCTGGGAGTGCAGACCAACTGTTCTATGTCATTTGAATTAACAAAATCCAGAAACCTCAGAGCAATCATGTTTGTGCTCATGTAAGTCACACAATCGATGGAAGGATAGTTGAAATCTCCCATGTCCAAGGTGTTTGGCTGTATACTGAGTAACTCTAACAAACCCAGGTAGGCATTGTGCTTCTTCTGGTTCATGGTGGGGGACCTGTAGCTAGAGATGATGTGATAGGGTATTTTGCTTATAGCTATTTGGACCTGGAGTAGCTCAAGAGAGTCAAACTGTTTTACTACTTTTGAGGTGTATTTGGATTTAATGAAGATGGATGCACCTCCACCTTTGGTTCTTTCATGCTTGTTTTGAGGTATGAATGTGTGAAAGGCATTGTAGCCTTGCACAGCCGGGGTACTGACTGTGACCTTAAACCAAGTCTCATTGACTGCACAGGCTTCAGCAAATTCCAAGGTGAAGAGTGCTTCAAGTTAGTGCAGTTTACTGTTGAGGCACCTAGCATTAAGCAGCATGTCCTTGAGTTTGTCATTAGTGGATTCCTTTATGTTAAAAGTTTTGTTGCTTTAACATTGCCTAAAACAGGCACTATGGGAAAGACAAGTGTCTTTCCCATTGTCCAAAAGCTTTGAGGAGACAGGTGAAAGGCTATCACTAGCAAAGCAGTATGGTCTGTCGGCTACGTCTTCCCAGGCTGTCAGTTACTAGATGCCCCTGGAGTGACAACAGAAACTAAGCCAATTATTGAAATAAATCATTTTTTGTCTGTATTGTGGCATCATCCTTGGTGAAGGTAGAATGCTGCTTAGGATTAGGGACATACCTGGCTGGGTCACATAATCTGAGAGTTCAGTCATGTCTTTCTTCATAGAGTCCAGAGAGGTACATCTCAAGATATTTATTCCAACATGTACTATGACAGAGTCATAACGATAAATGTTGCTGAGTGACTTGAGTGCGTGCATGATTTGATGGATCCTGGCACCTGACAGGCAGCTGACCATGACCTTCTCCTTGTCCAGCCTGGTGAGGGCGGCATCTGTGTGTCTCACTATTGAGTCAACTGTGTATTTATTTATTTATTTACATTTGGTTACCAGGTAAATGTCTGACTGGGCAGAAAATGCCCATTTTCACTGGAGACCCAGGGAGAAAAGCTCCAGCACATACATATAGTTATACAAGCAGTAATAAATAGAAAAAAATATGGTTACATATTTATACAATTATTTGCAACTATAGGTTCTAAGTAAGTACATCATTACACAGTAAAAAACAGTTACAAAAAGTAATTGTGATTATTATTTAAACATATATATATATTTTTGTACATGTAAAAAGGATCAAATGATAAGGTGTATAACTATGACAAGTATATTGGATATTAGGTTTTGAGGTGTTTTGCCTTAGAGACTTAATTGTAGAGACACTGATATGTATGTTGTTATGTATAGTGGTGGATTCTGTTCCTGTACTAGAATGTGTAGGCTGTTTGCACTTGGGAGGTCTCTGGTCTTTTGGTAGGCTCTTAGTGAGCACCTCTCCGTATGTGGGTTTATGTGTCTTGATCTTAACTTGTGTGACTGGAGAAATGCATGTGCTGACAACCTATTTGATGTCTTGTTCATTGTTATGTGAGAGGACTGATTCTAGTTTCATGGTATAGTTACATCTCTCACATATTTGTTTGCTTTAGGAGCAGGTCGTTGTCAGTATACATGAGGCAATTGCTATATTGCCTTAAGATGCTCATGTCAATCAGGCTGTGTGGAGGAATGTTGGGAAACTGACTGTCTATAGTAGCAGGTAATTCTTAAATACTAATACCACCAAAAAAAAGAAAATAGGTAACACTAGCAACAACAGCCACAATCACAGACAAATGCTGATAAAAATATTCTTAAATACTAATTTGTGAGAGGGCAAATTAGATCATCTATTCCTCTGGGAGTAACAAGGGGACTTATTGTATAGAAGATTAGGGATGGATAGTGGGGCAACGCAGCTCAGTGCTTAGCTGAGTTACCTGCAGTGCAGAAGTGTGCAGCTGCATTGTCTGCAGAGCAGCAGGGAACCTGGGAGGGTTTCACTGACTGGTGTCCAGGGAAAAATTAGTTTCTAGGCACTTGTATCTGTCTATACAAGACACCTCTAACCCCTTCTGTGCAGTGTGCTTATATATAGGTGGAATTAAACAGTTTTAAACTAGTCTACCAATGGGAAATCACACAATGATCCTTCCTCCAACAATACCCAGCTCAGACAAGGCTACATCCGCACTCTTCTGCAACAAAGGTGCAGGGTATCCCTTCTTAATATAAGATGGCTGGATTTGAGTTCAAGTGTATAAAAAACAGTCTTGATTCAGCAATTCTGGATCTAGTCTGTGCTGACTAAGCAATATTTCTTTTCAAAACAAGTGCAGGTAATAAGCAGATACAAACAGTAAAAACAGTCAAAAAGACACAAAATAATACAGTAAAACAGTAAAATACATATGAAAGAGTACAGGTCCAACTCAAAATAGACTTAATTTTTTGTTCTTAAATTTGTATAGCTTGGATTCAAGCAGAAACATTGTGGACCTCTGGCAAAGGACCCCAAACGCAGAGCAGCTCCGGTTAATTGAGCTTAAACCAGAACAAAGACCCTGTGTAAGTGTCATTGCATATATAAATAGAGATTATAAGTTTTATTTTTTTTAATAATACAACAGAAGACATATTATGAAGTAAAAATGATAACTTTCCCCATTAAATTACAGGCGGAGCCTCTTAAAAACATACATATATTAACAACTGTCACACAGCATTTTTCTTTGGATATGACCAAACTGTAGACTGCGGCACTATAAATGACTCTATAAAAAGGAATTAGAAGATAATGACAATGAGGGCGCCACAGTGGTGTAGCAGCTGCATTGTCACCTCACAGCAAGAGGTTCTCCGGTTTGATTCTTGGTTGGGATGCCTTCTGTACAGAGTCTGCATGTCCTCCCTGCGTCCATGTGGGTTTCCTCTGGGTGCTCCTGCATTACAAAGACATGCATGTGGGCCATTTCTCTCTGGGAATTCGCTGAAAATTGGTTTTGTTCCAAGTCAGACTTTCCCGGTAAACAAATGATAAATAAAATAATGACAAGTGGTTATAATGGGGCCTCTATAATAGGCAATATACCATATTTTATGTGTAAAAGAATAATCTCTCCGAAAAATTTCTTGGACAAGTCTTCTACTATTGTACCCAAACCATTAACTCAAAAGTCACTAGGCCCATATAAATATGGTGAATGTAATATATGTGTTGGTCTACATTAGGAGGACCAAATTTGGATTTATTACAATATAATTGAGTTTTTGTTTAAGGAGCATATGATACTTGTAAATCTAAAAAAGTGATCTGTATAGCATTATGCTTAGCATACTGGGCATTTTATGTACAGTAGGTATGACAACTAGGATGCTTTGCCAAAGAATTGATGAGCATATTTATGTATTAAAAGCAATAAAAATGATAAAAATGCACCATGTCAGTACACACTGTCATGATTTTAAATATTGGACCAGTAAAATGATGATGTGAGAGAATACGACTTGCAAACAATTTTGAAATAAGAGAAGGTAGGTGGCCTCTGTAATTACATGATGATAATTCCCCGGGACTAAATGAAATGCTAAATATTAAATTTTTTAAAAGAAAAAAAATAGATACAAATTGTTGCAAAGATAAATTACAAGGGAAATGATTTATCTTAAAACTTTTCATATAATTAATTAAAAAAAAATGTTGAGTCATGTGCATGGTCACATGATGTGTAAGTTATTTAAAGTACTGTAACAGAGTGTTTACCTGTTCTAAAGAGAAGATTATCCTGGAAATTCAATAATCTCTGTGTTGACTTAGCACGAAGCCTACATGGAGTTTACGTGTTTGCATGGTGAGCAGGAGTGCTAATTACATATGCATGCCATGCACCGCATTTAAATGTAAACAAATGTGGTTTCTGTCCAGCTGCATTGTTGCCAGCCAGAAAACAGTGCAAAGCAACACAGACAGCAGCAGACATGTAAACCTGCTGGATTGTGCAGAATGCCACAGTGATTACCAGGGTTATCAGTAAAGTAATGTATACAGTTCCAACACATTACATGGAATTGTCTACAGTGCAGAATAGTGTGGAAACCTGTGCCAGGCATACTGAGTAAAAGTTGTGCAAATGACCAGAAAAGGTACTTAGACTGCATTATAAATAAATAGTCAGGGGAAATGTGAATATTGGAAAGGGACACACATATTAATTGTAGGAATGAACACAAGGGAAGAAGACAAGTGAAACATGATAATGTTCAGCAGGTGAGGACATTTCAATGAAGGGAGTGGTATCACATATCAACATGATATAGTACAGACTGCACAGTTATTGTATATTATGTGACTATGCACAAGGTGACATATCAATGGAGAAGATTCTTTGTGATATAAGCATCCTGACATGAAAAATGGAGAAGACATGCATGAGTGATGGCATACACAACAGGAGTTAGGTGCATATTGTGAAGCTGTGCAAAATAAGGTGTTTGAATATGAATCAAATGTTAGCATAGGCTTCAGCCAAGCAGGACACATAGTGACAGGCTTATGGACAGCAGTAGACAGAAGCACACACAATGATGGACAATATCAGAATAATACCACCAGTAATCCTATGTCTTCTATATAACATGTGATTGTGAGTGATCATAGATAGTTCTGCAAGAACACCTTTGTACAACTGTCATGGTTTCTCAGCAATCTATCAGGGGAATCATGCGCAACTTCCTTAGAAGGTGTTAGGAATGTTATACCTGTATGTGAGATTGTGAGCAATCCTGGCTAGGTGACAGGTGTACATGGCAGCTATATGGCACAATCCACGCTGTCAGAAATGTAACCTATGCCATTCAGTGTAGTCAATCAGCTATGTATGTACTGTATGCATCACAGGAACATATATCACACATGCATTTTAGGTAACAGCTTGATGGGGGTTCCGCTCCATCAAACACTAATGTTTTTGCAACAAAAAGAATACTTAGGTAAGGCCAATAAGATGTATGGCAGCTCACTGTGGTAAATGTGGTACACTTCAGTAACTCATCCCTGGAAAATGCATTGTGAGGTATTTAAAAAATGGTGCATTGTAATCCAATTTGGGCACATGCTGGTGAATGTTCTGCATACCATCTACCGGAGTTCACAGCTCACATACCAATTGGCTACTTACAGGTGTGTGTTGTCTATATTATAATTAGGGTGTGTATTTTCATTTATAACATAGTAAATTCTCCCATTATTTTTGTTCATCGCCTGTGTCTCTATGGCTGTTGCAGCAATCCTTTGTGTGTTGATTCTGTCTGTATTATACTAATATCACACCTGGATTCAATGATCGACAACAATCTGTAGTCCTCCACAAAGCTCTTTGGACAAGGGATAAGTTATTCTTGATATGTGAAACTTAAATAATGAACAGGAAAGGGCCCAGCACAGAGCCCTAAGATATAGACCTGATCGCTGGACTCTAGATAGAGGTCACTTCACACACTTCAACTCATTTATCTGTCATGCATGTGATCCAGTGGTCTACCCACTTGGTGATATAGGTGTTTATGGTCACTTGTGACAGTTTCTCTGTAGTACCTCACTGTGGATTTGTGTCAAATGCCTTGGCCAGTTCAAGTCACATAGGATGATAGTGTCATCATGCATGATCTTATTGACCTTCTTGAGAACATCTAACAGATGTAACAGACATAATATAGCCTGACCAAATCACACGTCTTTCACACACAGTCAGGATATTACCTATGTCCTTTTAGAAAAGGTCCCTGATGACTTGTTGATCTGCATCACAGATGAGGAGAGTCAGGATGTGTCTATACATGCATGCATCGGGTGATGTTCCTCCCACTATCAGAAGGATGCATGTTGATGTACACCCTGCTATGGAAACATATTCCATCTGGAGGTTGTATTGAAGTATGGATCCAACCGTGTCTAGTAGGTCCATGTTTTCACTCACACCATAGACAACCTGTGATGTTGTCAGGGTCCATTGATTCTGTGTTATTAGCAGTACACAGTACACAGATGTGATACCCTCCTTAGAACAGAAACTGAGTAATGTTTGCATTTATACTTTGGCTGATGGCCAGTGACAACAGGGTGATGACATATAAGACAAACAGTCAGCTAGTGGATTGTCTATTTCCAATGGTTGAGTATGTCTCGTGGCATCCACAAGCAGATCTGTGCTAAGTTATGTATTATACTTAACATGTCAACTTTATTGGAATAAATGAATTGTGAAAAGACTTACAAATACAACCATGGTCATTCATCACATTCCACACACTGGTACCATGCACACAGATGTACAACTGTACCAATCCCACGTAATTACATCAGTTGTACAACATATGCCCCCACACGTTTCATGGGCAAGCTGTGTTTGAGCAGCCTGATGCCATATCAGGACACATTACATATCAGTTGTTTGTGGCTCATGCAGAATATTTCTGGCACAAATGATAATAGCCATGCAAGGGTTCTGCTGACCCCCTAGAAACAATAGGCAAAACTGCTCTACAAATTGTCAAACTCAGGAACCCCTGAAGACACTGGAGGGTATAAATGTATCTCCAAACACCATCATATTGGGTGGGTTCCTGGAGTTCATAAATTAAATGCCATGGAACACAGCTAGTCACTGTTCCCGAGAGGAGAAAATATACTAGATCTCATTGTCACAAACATGGGGACAAATCCTCATTGGTGATCTGATCATAAACTAATCTCACTGGAAATCCACATCCCCCCCCCCCCAAACAAAAAAACCATAGTGAAGAACTTCTTCTAAAGCAAACTTCACACTACTCAAGACTGGTGTGGTATCCTTCAAGACAAATGCCTTCTATGAACACCTCCAGGACTGCATGCGAGCACAATTAGTCCAAAATGATACAAAATCACTGAACCGTCTGCAAGTCTGCAAAGCTATAAATGTAAACCCATATGTCACAAGATGGGTTGCAAACTGGCTTAAGGACAGAACCCACAGGGTTTATTGTTTGGCATCGCTGGTGCCAGAGCCATGGCCTGAAGTTAAACCCAGGTTGACAGTGGCCTTATGTATCTCACCCGAGGACTCCAAAATCATATGCTGCCCAGATTGAAGAAACTCCAGCTCTATTCAGGTGACATGGGCCATGTATGCTGTGGAAATAAAATCCCGGTCCATGTGAGGCAGAGCTGACCTGTGGATGCAGATAGCCTAGTATAAACCTATGAACCTATGAACCTAATAATCCTTGGGTATAGCAATGCAATTGCACATACAATGGATTCCAAAAGGTTGCAATTGTATCAAAACTCATAATACATTGGTCATGTATGTCATAGCAGAGCAAAATGTGTATGAAACAAGACTTATGTGACCATGTGTCAATATGAATTTATATTGATGTCAGTCGTAGAACATTTAATGATGGTATGTAGACACATGCACACCTCTGTCATACTGCAAATGTCACTGTGATGGCGGAATGTGAACTGTGTAGACGGTTATCTGTTCCACTACAACACCTGTCCTGATACACCAACAATATACAAACAAGTATATCATACCATGTCAACAGTTCTCAGGAAGCATATTACTGCCGCTGTTGTAGAAGAAGCATGTAATGCAATGGTATCAATGGCCATCAATACATTAGCTCACATCACAGATTGTAATACCCTCTTGTAACCACACTGTACAGCCACACCTCAATATAGCACATGTCAATGACAGCAACATTGACATGTCAAATGTTCATAGGTTCATAGGATGTTATTAGGCTAATGGTGAACATCACATGAAATCCTAGCCATTATTATAAAATGTAAACAAAAATACCCATATCTAAATTATGGATGATAAGACTACTGTGCGTATGAGTATATTTGTTGGATTGCATTACATACTACCACTGTCCATATGAGACATGTGCACCACACCATACATACATATTATACAAATATTTCAAGCATGGACATTAATGCCCTTCTAGCTTGCCAATATACCAAAACACTTGTTCCCATAATAAGTATCTAGGCTGTTCTTAAATATCTAAGCTAATACTTGCTTTAATATAATCTGGTAGTCTGTTCCATGCATTGGCTACTCTGTCAGAGAACCAATTAGTACACTTCTCATTCCTACAGAATATTCTGCATAGGTTGTCTGATGATTCTCTAGTACTTTTTGTTAACCCCAAACATTCCCAGAGGTAGTAGTCACTGAATGCCCTATATACCTGAATAAGATATCATCTTAGATATTATATTTATTTGGTTTTGTTGACCAAGAAAGTCCACTGGGCTGAAATGAGCCCATTTTCAGTAGCGGCCTGGGGAGAAAAGCTCCATAACATTATACAAGAAGAAATAAATTGTTAGACAAGAGTTATAAATTGTAGTAAAGTTACACAAATAGTATTAATCTTGACAATCATTTGGGACATTGTACAATTATATGGTTACAAGTTATGAAATCAACTTTGATTCTAGTCTAGTCTAGAATTTAACAGAGAAGACAGATGAGCCATACACATATACAATTTTAGTATATTTTAGACAGATTGATTAAGCAATAGCTTATATAGTATACATAAAACAGGCATAGGTGACTACACTGTTGTACAGAATCTTGTGAGGCTAGTGTGGTAGTATATGATTTTCAAGGGTGATACTTAAGAAGCGTAAAGTGGGAAGTATGGTTTTAGAGGGTGTTGAAGTAGAAGAATCAGGTTATTGAGGATTTGGAGATGATGCATGGGCAGAGCCATTGAGAACAGAGATATTGATGTAAGGTCTTTTTGAATAGGGGCCACTATTAGTGGTCCTGAGAGTGGGTGGCAGAGCATTCTAGAGTTTGGCAACAGTGAAAGAGTAGAGATACTAACCTGCAGGGAGTTTTGGTCTATTTACACGGATAAGAGATTGGTTTTCAGATCTGAGGTACAGTACCTATTTGGTTGAAAGAGTGTTAGCATGGAGTTGAGGTCTGGGCATTCAAGAGTTTTGTATATAATTTTGTGTGCTGTAGCTAGTTGTATGTGTGTAAGATGTTATGGCAGTTCCAGCTAGTTCAGGGACTGTAAAGAATGGCAATGATAGGAGGAATATTTTGCATTTGTCACAAACTTAGGAATTTTGTTGTAGCAGGAGTCCATCTTAGTTTTTAAGCAGGACTGGATGCTTGTGAGAATGGTTGCACCATAAAGAAGAGAGGGTAGGAGAAACGTTTGAGCAAGTGTTTTTCTGGTAGAAAGATTTAAGAAGTGTTTATGTCTGTAAGGAGTTCCAAGTTTTTGGTGTGTTTTTTTGATGTTGTTGTGGATGTGTTGGTCGAATGTTAAATTATCATCTACAGTAACACCAAGTAATTTGGTATCAAGGAACAACCTCTATAGCAGTTTTGTTAGAGGAGTAGATGAGGAAGTTAGATTTATTGAGGGTGCTGTTTTTTGGGGGGTAAAAAGAGCAGGTGTTTGGTTTTGTTAGGGTTCAGGGCAAGGTGGTTATTGGTCATCCAAGATTCGGTGGTGGAAAAAGCTTTTTGGGATAGGGTCAAGGGTTCTGTTTCAGAGGTGCTGGAGCAGATGATAGCCGAATCATCTGTGTATTGTACTATGCATCCATGAGTAATAGCAAAGTGAAAGTCATTGATGAAGATACTGAAAAGAAGAGGTCCTAAAATTGATCCTTGGGGAACTCTAGTGGCAGTAATGAGAAAAGGTGAAAGGGAGTGAAGCCACTTGGTAGACTGTTGTCTATTTGTAAGATAATTGGGAAAAACAGTCAAGAGCAGATGTGTGCATGCCTAGGTGTGGGAGCTTAGAAAGAAGGAGAGAATGGGAGATGGTATCAAAGGCCTTAGAGAGATCAAGGAGGAGTGCAGGGATAAGTCAGGCATCATTACAATAGAGGTTGACAGTGTTCAGAAAGGAAAGAAGGGCGGTTATACTGCTGTGTCCAGGTCAAAAGCCATGCTGAGTAGTGGAAAGGAGTTAGTTTTGGAGAAGATAATTGATAAGTTGAGATTGAATGAATTTTTCCATTATTTTAGAAATGAGGGATAGTATGGCAATGGGGCGGAAATTAGAGATTTCTGTATTATTGCCGCCTTTATGTAGAGGAATGACATAGGCTTTTTTCCAGATGGAGGGTACATAGGATTCTTAGATAGATCTGTTTATAAGAATACTGATGGGGTAGCGGATAGATTTGGCTGACATTTGCAAATACTCAGGGGGTAGGTTGTCTGGGGCAGTACTACCAGGTTTGAGTTTTAGTAAGAACATTGTTATTGTGGACGTAGGAGCTAGGGAAAAGGTAAAAGGATGGGAAGGGAAATTAGAAGCTGAGAGATGAGTTAATGGTTTGTTGTTACAAGTTTATGGAAAGGTGGCATATAGTTTAGATATAGTCTGTATGAAGTAGAAATTGAAAAGTGAAGCAATTTCGGTAGGTGTTTTGTCAGGATTTGGGCAAGGGTTGCTTTTGGTACCTGGGTTTAGTAGAATAGAGACTGAGTTCCAAAATCTTTTGGGATTATGGTTAGAGTCATCTTGGAGATGGAGATTGTATTGTTTCTTGTCCTTAATGACTAGATGTTTTACTTAATTACAGAGCTGTTTGAAGAGTTGGAGGTCACTGGGATTTTTACTTTTCTGCCATTTTTTCCATGTTCTGTCTCTTGTGATCATAAGTTGTTTGGTTTCTCTGGAAAGCCAGATTGCTTGATTTGTTTTTATTCTCTTATTTCAAAGGGGGGGGGGCATTCTATTGAGAATGTTTAGGAATACTTAATTGAATAATTCAACAGCTTTGGTCAGGGGTAATGATTTTACAGTACTCCAGTTGATTTTACTCAAAGTTTCATTGAAGTTTGTTTGGTCAGAGTTAGTTAACTTTCTAGTGGGGTTGTATCGGTGTTGGTTAGGGCTGAGGAGGTTTGCATATTATGTAGGCAGGGTGATGGTCACTAATATTGCAGGGCAGAGTTTCTGCTGAAGAAATTTTGTTAGGGTCAAAGACTAAAATCCAGTCAAGAGTGGAACCACTGTTGTTGTTATTTGTAGGTCAGGTTATGCCAGTAATGGACTGAGTGAAGTTATAGAGATTGATGGATATATTGGGAGAGGTAGTTGAATGGTCTAGCCAATTTATATTAACATCATCAAAAATTATTGTTTCATTGTGGATATTATTGGAGGTCCAGGATAAGATTTCTTCTAATATAGAGATATTATTTCCTGGTAGAATATATAACACAACCAGACAGAGTTTTGAAATTGTTCATTTTTAGGTGTGCTATGATGAGTTCAGCTGTGGAGAATTAAGGAATGGAGTTAGAGTGGGGGATGATGCTAAGGTAATTAGGGTAGAGAAGTGAAACTCCACCCCCTTTCTTGCTGGGTCTGTCAGATCTTAGACATGGAGACCAGGTGGGAGATATTCGGTGTCTTTTATATATGGTATTAGCCATGTCTCTGTAATAGCAAGTATATCAGGTTTGAAATGGGATATCCAGGCATGGAATTCTGGAATTTTATTTCTAATACTTTGTATGTTAATGGTGGCTAGTGTCAAGGACTTCTGAGATTTGGGGGGGTGGATGTAGTAGGTCTGGGGTTAGGTAGGATGTACTGAGATGTAGATAGAGTAGGATAGTTGTAAGTGTAGTGTAATGTGTTATGAGTGAGGTGTAATGTGTGTGTAATGGAGGATTTTGGTTGTGATTTTGATGCAGTGTGTTAGAGGAGTAAAAGACTGGAAGGTATGTTGAGCAAGATTTGATTGGAGGGATAAGAGATAAGAGATGGGTAGAGGACATGTGGGGTGGAAGTGTGTGGGGTGAAAGAAGAGTGGGTGAAGAAGGATTGAGAGAGAAGAGGAAGGAGGGAGGGTGTGACATGTGAGTGGCATGTGTACAAATGAGAGAATAGTATAGATGGTAGTAGGAGAGGGGAGAAATTTGTATTATTGAGAGAGTGGTTGGTTAAGGAGGATGAAAGGAAAGTGGTTAGTGGATTGGATAATTTGGATCTGTTGAATGGGCAGGGTCATGTTGATGGGTGAGGTGGGTGTTAACTGGGCAATAGAATTGTGGGAGTGGTAAGGCTAACTATAAATGTAATGGAAGTGGGGGTGGATGGAAATGGGGGTAGGTTAAGGGAGCAGAGTGAGCCCGAGCAAAGCAAGGGGGAATGGAGCGGGAAGGCCCGATGGACGTGTACAGTGCTTGAAAGATGAGTGAAAGGAAAACAATTAGTAAGGTGAATAGTACAGATAGTATAACCCTAAGTGATAGAGAAGATAAGTAAGTGGAGTAGTTAGTAATTGATTTAGTGTTTAGTTGTAGATTTTTTTTGTACGTATTGGCAGGTAGGGAGCAGAGGGGCTGGAGAGAGTAGGTGTAGAAGTGGAGACAAAAACAATTTAATGACTGAGATGTACTATATGGTGGGAATACAGCAATAATTAGGGCTACAGCAGAAAGAAATGGGAGAATAATATAGTCAGGGATGGTCCATCAACTTTATGCAAGGTGAATCAGTTAGGGTGATTGGAAGGTGTTGGGAAGAGAGCTGGGGAAGGTAGAGTGTAAAATACTAGAGGGTACTAAGGGGACAGTAGGGGTGATGTACGATGGGGAACCAGAAAGAGAGACCGAGTTACAGAGATAATTGTTACTCTAGGCTAAATAATGGTGCATATACATTCACTATTGTAGATCAGGCAGTGGACCAAAGGATCCAGTCTTCCACCATGTGACTGGTGGTTCTCAGGGGCTGGACTTTTTGTGGGAGATCTTTGTATCCGTTGGAGCGAGGAAAGAGCACAGTTTATAGTGGTTTCACCTAATAGAAGTAGATAGAGTATGTTAACTGAGGAAAGAGGAAAAAGTAAATCACTGATACTAATATAAAGATATAACAATACTGACAATAGAAAATATGTAGCTAAACAGTGCTCCAATAGGGTCAGACAGGATAGGCAAAAGACTAGCAAGTAGCAGGACAGCTAAATATAAGAATGTATAAAAAGGGCTAATGCATGCACTGCTTAAGTGGCACCCTGAAAAGAATGCAATGCAAAAAGTCCAAAAATGCAATGTAAAACATCCAGTAGGTCAGTATGCAGCAGAGATATCACAGTAGTTATTCCTGAACAAGTACCATGTTTACTGCCTGTGTTAGGACAAAAGTAGTGAAGGAGCTCAGATGCCACACCAAGTGGGTGACTGTCCTGCCATTTAGGTTTAAGTATATGGTAACAGGACAAATGACAAGGTTAGGAAAGGGATGAGACAGTAATACCTTGTGCTAGCAGTTATCTGACATCATGAGTGGACAAGGTGATCCACTGTGGCGAACCCCAACCGGGAAAAGCCAAAAGAGAGAGTGAGAGCAGTTATGTGACTACTTTGAGGTAGAAGGGTAATTAGGGGAGTTGTTAGGGAGTAAAACAAAGGAGACATACAGTAGTTAGTAAAAATGGTTTGTGGGATAGTGTTGGGTATAAAGATGTGGAGGAAATTATAGATTCAATAGCACCATCTAGGTGCTGCAGCTGGTGTTTGGCTTAGTGTGATTCAGAAAGGGGCCTATGGAAGCAGACTGGGAGAGTTATTAGAATAGTGCAGAAATGTTAAACAACTATACACAAGGTAGAGTCTACTTGTAGATATAAAAGAAGAGCATATGGGAAGATAAGTAATATTAAACTGGTAGGGACTTCAGTGGTGATCCCATACAGTAAAGGAGGAAACACACGTTAGGAGAGAGTGTCCTGGCAAAGAGGGGTATATTACAGGAGGTCTAAGTCAGTGATTGTGTGTATTATGTGCTAGAACAAGTGTTCATTATGGGTTAGAGAACAGTGAGTGCTTGATGTGGCTAAGAAGCTCCTCGAGTACTAGCCCAATAGTGAGGCTAGTGCTTTGTACATTATGTATTGACCATCTTACATTGTAAACATTTGGACAGAGTGCAGTACAAGACATAAGACTACGTAAACCTGTATCGCAAGTTAAACAAAGACAGAAGAATGCAGGAAATGGGCAATCACATTTAAAGACAGTAAGTCTGGGTACTTCTATGTCAGAATTAAACAGTCAGTAGAATAACCAGCAAAGCAAAGTCAGCTGAATGCATGAAAATTTGGCAAGTCTCCTTTAAAGGCAGTAGAACACAATGCTTCCGTGTTGCACATTAGGCAGAGTAATGCAATGCATGAAAGTTATATAACTTTTAGTCGCCTTTTAGCGAAGCTAATGTTAAATAAATGCATTACAGTGAGCAGCAATCAGTGTAATGCACACCAGCTGAGTAGGGTACAAACAGTTACCAAAGATTTATGACTGCTACCACAAATTGCAAATACCGTAATGGTCTACATAATTAATTAATTAACAATAGTGTACTTAGCCTGATATAGATGGAAAACGTGCATGAAGTGGCCAGCACTTGAAGTTCGGCTAAGGGTTTAATTAAGCAATAACGCATGCCTGGGTGTGGGTAATGCTGGATTTACCCATGGTTGGTGTGGTTTGGTCATGAGAGCAAAGCCCAAGTGGCCAAACAAAGACAACCGTGGGTAAATCCAGCATTACCCACACCCAGAAGTGGGTTATTGCTATTATACAATGACGTTATTTAAGAAAAAAATACTTACTTTTCTTAAATAATGGCATTGTATAATGCCTCCTTGCTGCCCTTCCACAGCTGTCCAGTATTTTGTGGCAGTTCTGATGTTCGGCGCATACATATGGTTACGCAGTACATCAGATCTGTGTGTGGAAGCAATGGAGAAAGGAAGCTCTCCGTTGCTTTTTAAAAGGTGTCTCGCTAAGTTAAAAGAGTTTAACGTAGCGAGATATCTTTAAAAAAAAAGCAACAGAGATCTTCCTTTCTCCATTGCTTTTTTTAAAGCTGTCTCACTATGTTAAACGGGTTTAGCATAGCATAGCATGTTAAACTCGTTTAACATAGTGAGATAACAGCAACAGAGCTCTTCCATTCTCCATTGCTGTCCAACACACACACAAAAAAAGACTTATACTAATGGAAAAAGTCCAGGTGACCGGACCTTTTTCCATTAGTATAAGTCTGATTTACAACAGGCACGCTGACCAATCAGCATGCACATTTTAGAATATTAATGGGAGATCGTTGTATAATTACGCGTATGCTATATGTTGAACACATTCACAGCAGACTATTTGCTTAAGCAATTGGTGGTGGCAACATGGCTAGACACTAAATACACAGATATCCTTCAGCATACACTAGAGTCTAAAAACCAACTCTTAAAGACAATTGCATAATGCAAATGGTAATGGCAGTTTGGCAAGACACCAGATAAACCACAGTAGAAGATAAGAAAATTAGACTTACTTGTAGGTGTCAGTGCCCAGAACAATGAATGTACATCACCCTGGGGCAGTCAGGCTGGTTACAGGATGGGGAACAGTGGAAAAGGGAAGGAGTCAAAACCAGTAGGGATATTTATATGGTTCAAAGCATGATGGGAGCATTAAGGGAGATAACTAAAGGACAGGAAGTATGTGGGTATACAAGGTGTGATTCTGATTGTTTGGTAAGTGTCTTAAGTGAAGGATGGGGGTAGGGCTAAGCAGGGGAGAGACTGAAATAGATGGCCCAATAGACTTGTGCAGTGCTGGAAAGATGAGAGGAAGGAAAACATTCAGTAAGGTAAGTAGTAGAGGGAGTAGAACCCCAAGTGACAGAGAAGAGAGCGGAGTACTTAGTAATTGTTTGACTGTTTAGTAGTACATGTTATTTATTTATTTTTTTGTTGTAAGTATTGGCAGGTAGGGAGCAGAGGGGCTGGATAGAGTAGGTATAGAAGTGGAGAGAAAAACAATTGAATGATTGAAATGCACTATATGGTGGGAATACAGCAATAAGTTGGGCTAGAGCAGAAAGAAATGGGAGAATAGTATAGTCAGGGATGGTACATCAACTTTATGCAACGTGAATCAGTAATGGTGAATGGAAGGTATTGGGAAGAGAGCTGGGGAAGGTAGAGCATTAAATACTAGTGGGTACTAAAAGGACAGAAGGGTTGATGTACGAAGGGGAACCAGAAAGAGAGACCGAGTTACAGAGACAATTGTTACTCTAGGCTACATAATTGAACAAATACATTCAGTATTGTACATCAGGCAGCGCCAAAGGATCCAGTCTTCCATGGAGTGACTAGGGTTTCTCAGGAACTGGCCTTTTTGTGGGAGATCTTTGTATCTATTGGAGCAATGGAGGAGCACAGTTATAGTGGTTTCACATTCACTATTGTAGGTCAGGAGCAGGTCAAAGGATCCAGTCTTCCACCGTGTGACTAGGGTTTCTCTGGGACCGGACTTTTTGTGGGAGATCTTTGTATCTGCCGGAGCGAGGGAAGAGCACAGTTATAGTGGTTTTGCTTGTAGGTCTCAGTGTCTGGAACGATGAACATACATCACCCTGGGGCAATCAGGCTGGTTACAGAATGAGGAACAGTGTAAGAGACACTGTACAAGTTCACATATTTTAGTCTTTCATAATAACTTAAATTTTCACATCCATGGATACCCTTGGTATATTCTCATTGTACTCTTTCCAGTTTACACATTTTCTTATAGGGTTTCCATATTGTTATTCCATATTCAAATTTGGGTCTAATGTAACTAACAATGACTTCATTATTTTTGATTTCCTAGACCTTATAAATCTTTTTATACAACCTATAGTTCTATAACTATCAATAACCAATTGGTTGATATGATTAGAAAAGCTCATAGCTGAATCTACCCATATACCTAGGTCCTTAAAGGAGTCTACATTTTCAATAATTGTGTGCTGTATTAAATATTCTCCTTTCAGTTTATGCCTAGCAAATCTCATATTCTTAGTTTTTTATGTATTTATCAACATACTATTGTCCTATGCCCAAATGGTCAGTTTAGTCCAGTTATTTTGCAGACGTGCCTTATCTGTAACACATGTAGTTAGTTTATCCAATTTCAGGTCATCTCCATATAGACTGTAAAACACCTCAGATGAAAAAGTTAGGTCTGAAAGATACAGTCTAAACAAGTAAGGTCCTAGGACAGAGCCCTGTGGGACACCCTGACTGTAATGATGGATTTCACCTGTCCAGTTGCTGTATGATACTTGCCATGTCCTATTTGTAAGCCATGCAGCTATCCATCTTATCAAGAGTACATCAATACTAATTTATTGATCAGTGGTATGTGTATCACCCTGTCAAATGCTGAAGTTAATTCTATATAAATTACATCACAGCGCAATTTTTCATTCATAGCTGTTATTATATTGCTATAGGACATCATGTTACAGGTGGTAATAGTTTTCAACATATGCTTGCTGATATAGTTTCAAGTCCCAGCCTATCCAGTTCTGACAATAACTTATCCAATAGTATTGTCACCATTATTTTTCCACAACATGAACGTAGACTTAAGGGTCTATATGACTCTGGGTTTGTCCTACTCCCTTTTCCCTTAAAAACAGGTTTAATAAGCGCATGTCTCCAATCTTGAGGAATCCCCCATCTTTATATGACCTAGTGAATAATAGATATAATGGTGCTGTCAGTTCTTGCTGAAGTGTTCTCAGGTCATTGTTACTAATTCTGTCTCCTCCCTGCGCTTTGTTTGGATCCAGTTTGTGCAGTTCTTTTTCAATATAATCTAATTTGATTCCAGTATCTGGGGTTACCTGGATGTCAATAGGACAACTTACCACCCCTTTTGTGGACCCAAACTGTTTTGCATAATATTTTGCAAATATATCTCTAATCTGTTGTGTCTGAGAATAAATTTTAGAATCTGCACACAGTTTACCAGTTTGTGTATCTTTACTCCTTCCACATCTTATGCATCTATAAAAAGGTTTTCTATTATGGTAAATATCTTTATATAAATTTTCTTCAAATGTTTCTTGATTTTGTTTCACACTATGCATAATCTGTTTGTCCAGCTTGTTTATTTCAGTTTTCAGACTTGTAGTTTGACCTCTCTTCCATTTCTTATATTTTTGTCTCTCACCTTAATCAGATATCTTGTTCTTATGGAAGTATATCCGCCTGATATTGTAGGCCTAGATCCTGATAGTAAACATTTTTTTGAATTTTTGCACTCAAACATTTTCTCTTTCAAAACCTTCCACATTCCACCTGCAGTTTTTCCACTGAACACCTCACTCCATTTAGTTTTACACAGTGACTGTTTGGCTTCCATATAATCTGTAATTAACCATCTGTGCATTGGCTTAGATTTCAGTTTGGCAGAATTATCTAGCAACAAACTAACCTTTATAACCCCATGATCACTGCACATCAATGGTGGTTAAACTTGACTTGAAGTTACAGTAATTTCTTTGGGAACACAAACAATCCCCAGGATTCAATAAATTATTTTTTTGTGCAAGGACATTGTAGCCATTCCTGCATGGAATATGGCTGCCGAGTGAGCCAGTAAACTACTGTTCTGATGTGCACGAGCCTGCCTACAGTATTCCTGGACAGACACCCATGCATAATGCTAATTATCTCATTTGCTGGTGAAAACCATGTAAATGAGGTGAATTAGCGATTCAGCAAGCAGGCAGCCATCCCTGCAAGAATAGTATTAGTTGCAGAAATGTATTCGGCTACTAGCCGAATACATTTCTGCAAAAATTAAAATGGAGGCATGACAGCTGAAATAAAAGCATGTATTATAATCTTTAGGCATGCCAATGGCCAAATATATGGCCATTGGCATGGAAAAGTGTTTCATTTTTCTAAAAATAAAAGTTTTTTTGTGGCCGATCTCGGCCATGTAAGCATAGGGCGGCAGCACACAAACAGGATTGTGCTGAAAATAAAAAAAAAGGTTGAAAACACAATTATAAGGGAAATCTGCATTTCGCCATTATAGTCTGTGACATGCAGAATCAAAACAATACCAAGGAACAGTGGTTGCTAAGGGGAAAGGCTCTGGAGTAGTGCAGTAACTACGGACTAAGGCAGTGGGGTATGCAAAAGAGGGGAAATTTACTGAATCACAAAAATATTCTAAATGCCAAACTGCACCTAACTGCGTAGGTGCTATAACATGATCGTGTAAGCAGGAAGAGCAGCAGACATGAAAAGGGTGTGTGTCATGCCTGGTGTAAGCACATTGCAGCTCAACAGCTCCCAGATAAGCTTAGCTAAGCACAGCTAAGCAAAGTGGTGTGTCTGAGGCTGTATTGACTTATTCCATGAACTGAATAGTGTGTTTGCATCCAGGAAGGGCCATTTCTCAGTCTTTACATTAGCTAAACTGATTTGCGTGGCACGCACCAGGTCTAAAAAAAAAATGGAAATAGCAGTACTGTTTACATTTAGGCACCGCATTTGCTCGGCGCACCTCGGGGTCTAAAAAGGGAGAGAATGGGAAGGGAAAAAAGGTAGAAAAAAATGGGAAATAGAATAAAAGCAATCAAGTACAAATTACATAGCTAGCAGGTGAAATGCATCATAGTCAGCCAATCATACAGGCAGCATCTGCAGCACACAACAGTATAAACTATGAAAACACCTTACAGTCTGTTTTTTCCCACAAACTCGGCAACATTGGTGTACACATGCAGGGGAATTTTAACTGGAAACATGTTATGGCCTGCCATTGCTTTGATCCATTAGTATGTGCTAGAGGTGGACGGCGGTGAGGAGAAGAGTGTTCAGACCAGGGGTAACTTACCAGGGGCTACATGATCTGAAGATAGCAGAGTGCTACATAGTGGACAGAGACATACTGCAGCAAATCATTGAGCTGTACCAGCCTCAACTCAGACCCAGAGCCAAGAGGGGAACCCATCCCACTGGATACCAAGGCATGTATAGCATTAAGAATACTAGCTACAGGTACTTTCTAAAGACTGACTGGGGACATCATGGGCATCTCACAGGCATGTACATCCAGGGTACCCCACCAGTTCCTGGATGCCCTGCTACCACAGGCTGGTGAGCACATTTACTTCCCCATCACACGTGAGGAAAGGACCAACAATATGCATCTCTTCCACCATTTAGCAGAATACCCAGAGGTACTGGGTGCAATAGACTGCACGCACATCCACATCAAAGCACCACCCTGTGAACAGGGTAGGGTCTACATAAACTGCAAGGACTTCCCCACCATCAACTACCAGGTCGTGTGCAATGCCCAGGACATTATCATGAATGTGTGTGCTGGCAGCCCTGGAAGCTATCACAACTCCCACATCTGGCATTCATCACAGCTGTACCAGGCATTTGCCAGTGGGAGCATCCCTTATGCCCATCTGGTGGGAGATGCTGGCTGTGCACTGCACCCGTGGATAATGCACCAATCAGAAATGCACACACACCCACACAAGAATGCCATAATGAGGCATACACAAAAATCAGGATCATTATAGAGCATGTGTTTGGGATGCTCACATCATGGTTCTGTTGCCTTGACATATCTGGTGGAGCCTTGCAGTACTCTCCAGCCACATGTGGACACATGTTCATAGTATTTGCCATGCTACACAATATGATCCTGGGGAAACAGCTGCAAAAGGAACAGCATTGCCAAGGTCCCCCCAGGCACAGATGGACTCAGAGGAAGAGGCCATGACCCTGCTCCTGCAGGCAGATAGAGGCATGCCCAGAATGCTCAGGCCTTGACAAAGAGGCAATGCATAGCACACACACTGACACTGTAGGGAAACCAGGGACTGACACCTCTCTCATACTCGCACACACAGTAAAATGGATGACACACACACGCATCACATTACCTGTAACTTAGCATGTATAGGCAGTGTACTGTGTACATCCAACATATGCAGCCCTCAAGCACCATCGTCACAACTGCTGCAGACACAAGGGAAGCCAGTCGTCTTAACAATGAATGAATGGATTAGTATGTTTTGCTAGCATGAATGGATTAGTATGTTTTGTTAGTACATCTATGGTAATGCTGCATGTATGCAAGGGAATAGCGTGGCCTACTGGGATAGCAGCAGACAACTGACAGGTATGTGGGACACCAGGAAATGTCTGCCCAATACTGGCCTTCCCACACTATGCAGTAGCACCCAAGGAGGCAAAACTGCAATATATGTGTGGGGCAAACGAACTTGGGGGTCATAGGTCACAGGCGTGGATGTCAGTGTGGGGGTCCCATACCCATCCCTCAGACCCACACAGCAAGTCAGTTGTAGAAAACCAGAGAGAAATGTCTGGCAAAGGCCCACAAATGGCGGCAATGTTGAATTACCCCTCTACAGATTCACACAGTGATAGCACATCAGGTCTTGCAGTTGCAGTAAGGTTATGAAGGGTAAGAAGTCTGAAACTCAAATGTATGCTATTAAAATCTGACCTGGGGTCTTTACTGATATGCCTCTAGTCCCCAAGACAGGGCACAATAGTATGGCAAATGGAGCCAAAATGTAAAGCAAATATCAGCACAGTCTGTGCAAATGTGTACAGTTGACAGGTGTGCCCCATATACCCAAAGAAATGCAGTAACATGTTTGTTTGCAGGGAAATAGCAGCATAGCACACATTGGCAGGGCTGTCCCAATAAACATGAAAACATGTTGCATGTCCACAATATGCAGGGGTCAATGAGTTATGTGTATGTGTGGTTAATACTATCAGGGTCGGGCCAGCATGTTCTCTTGGCAGTTGTCTTGTAGAGCCCTAGGTACAGTGCTGTCTTTGAAAGGGCCATGAGCAGATAACTGCAGAGCCAACTATTATGCATGTTAGTGACACCTACTGTTCTGCCACTGACATACCTGGAAGTCATAGTGCTATGTGGAATATACTACAGATATAATGGACTTCTTGGTAGCCGTGGTGCTAAGACTTTTGTGAATATAGTGCCTTTTGGTACTGTTGCCAGTGGTTATTTTCAATAATTCCTTTTTTTATGTTTGGTTTTACATATAATGGACATGCCTGCACAATAGAATGCACTCTGTACCCACATCCATAACTCCCCTGACAGCAAGATGTCTGGACAAGGGCAGAAATAAAAGTGGAACAAAGGCACAATGATAGGCATATGTTGTAAATATCACCATTACATACTGAGAAAGTTAGTAGGGTGAGGGCTTTGCAGTAGCATGAATTGTTTGAAGGTTATGTAGTCTAAAACAGTAATGTCTGTCATTATTTTGTAACATCGCTCTTCAATTATATGTAACAAACTTGCCATAAAAACTCAAGTTTACGTAGACAGGATGAAATCTCTAGCCAAACACCTGGACAATCTGCTAAAAAATGTACAGGGGAGAGGTATGGCCACACAAGGATATGACATCTCAGGTTAGAAAGATACCACACAAGCAGGAGATCCCAAAGCAGTATAACACCAAGTTGCTGGACTGTTTACACAGCGCGTCATCACTCAATTGGCTGTAGCCACGCCTCACCACTGGCCTTGTTGGGCAAGAATGTACATAGCTGCCCCATAATATTGGCCTATGCATCATACAAGTAGTATTCCTCTTGTAAAGCACTGTGATGCTCTGAAGATGTCTGGCACTAGTTAATGACACAATACATTGCAGTGCCAGATTACAGATATGTCAGAAAATGTTTGCTAAACAAACCCAGTACCCCAAGGAAAGTCCTGTGTACTCCTGAGAGGTATGGCTGTAGCACACAAAACCCTGGACCAGAGTACACTTATCTCTGGAATGGAGTCCCATTCTAACTATAGACATTCACACTGGGCATGCTCCTACACTCAGAGAATCACAGGACATGTTGGAACCCACATCGGACTATATGACTGTATTGTGCATATATGTCTATGCATACAGACAGCTATGTACACCTTAACTGTCCCCACACATATACATCAGACAGGAATACTCTCAGCTAGCTGTAGTTGTTACTGTAGTGACACACATACCAGCATCAGATATCATACCTGACTGAAACATCACGCTGCTACAACATCTGTTACCTAATCACATGTCCAGGCTTGTAGGAGCAATAGATGATGCCAATTGCTATTTCTGGTGGGTTATCTCACCATCCATGAAGGCATTCACAACATTACATGTTGAAAGAGGTAGTGGGTTATGTCCCATGCATATAATCTATGTGGGGAATGTCATGTGTATGTAGCACTATAGTACATTAAAGTGGATATGTAGGTTTACTAATCTGTTTATTGCCAACTGTGTTTATGTTACTGCATGCACATTCCCTGTATCAGTCTTTACTGTGTATATGCAAATGATATGCCACTTTGTCTCCCATGTTCCACCCTGTGAACTCAGGAATACATACCACAAACCTGTAATACACAGTACCATGCATGCTGTCACCAACTGCATCAGGGTTGAGTTTATGGGAAAGAAATGGCAGGGGCAACAAGTGTTGACAGGTGAATTTGTTGCAGTTAATCTAATAGCTAAGCTTGTGAGGGACCTACTGACAGTACTCCAGAAACATGTTCTGTATGTATGACCCTGGGGTACTACACAACACTGAAGTGACATATCTGAAGGCTACCTGGCTTTGACCAGCAGTATGTATGCAAAGTCACACTGTCTGACAACAGTGTCCATCACACACTGTTGCATTCATACATACCTGGTAAACATACATATAAAGCTGTACTTTGACTATGAAATGGTCAGTGTATTTCCACTCTGCCATACTACATGTTGGTAATGTCTGCAGGGCCACAACCTGCAGACACACAGACACCTGGAACACAAAGAGAATACAGCATGTCAGGCTACATTCAGTCAGTGGTACTAACAGCAATAATGCATCCTGGCTAATAAGGTACATAAACCTTTATGTGTACCCATAACAAATGCAAACAGATAGCACCTTACACAGTATTACATGGCTAAATTGTACTATATTCACCCTGTGCATCAGACCCATATTAGCATGTCACTGCATCAATGGTATGGATGACTGGGATGTGGCACAGGTATCATCATATGCACAGGGTGTGGTGTGGGTTTGCCAGAGGCCTAGGTTGGGCCATACGGTTGACATCATGTGTGTGTCTTTGGAGGGGTATCCTATAGCTGGGCTGTGCAAAGGTGCTGTGTATGTCTGGAGGTGACCTGCATGTGATACAGATGTGTGTGTGTATGTATGCACACAGTCACGCCATATGGCTGCCCTACACAGAGGTATGTTGGACAGCTGTGGACTGTACATGCAGGGTGTCCAGTTTACCATCTCAGGCCATGTACACAGGAAATGGTCCTGCCAGAGATCTCACTGGCACAACCAGGCCCAAGGCCAGATGCAGTACTACTTCTTGATGGTTACTACTGTCTGCTGGATCCATGTCCATGATGGAACCAGCAAGGACCACGTGCCCATGGCCTGCTCTGTTGTGATGTGGACAGCAACCCCCCCCTTTGGTAGTGCTGATGTTATTGCCACTATTGAGTGTGAAGGTACATGGCCCCGTAGACTCTCAGCTGATGTTGGTGCTGACCAACGTTCACATGGCCAATGCCCATCTCCCACCACAAGCTCTAGCACAGACATGCCACGGTCGAGGATTGCCAAGGTCTCACCCCACCATCTATTCTTGACTTCAGTATTTTGGCATGTGTAACAAGGTCATGTATTTTGCTGCATAAATCAGGAAGAGTTGCATCCAACACCCTGAGTATTTGTCTGGTGTTGCATTCACTACGTGCTTGTGCATTCATGACAGCCTGAAACATGCATCTGGTAACACCTGCTGTGGCACTTGCAACAGCAGCCTGATGAGCATCAGTCCTCCTGTGAGCACCCCTGTCCATCTGCCTGTGTAGGACCTCAGTTGCACTCTGGCTATAGCCACTGTCTACACTCACACCTGCCATAGTCACCACACTAGCATGTTCCATGCCACCACCTGCCAACTGTCCATCATCTGTGGCTGCTGGGGATGGGGCATGTGTGGACATTGTGATTGTGTGTGGGGACATTGTGGATGACTGTGGGATGCCAACCAATGGCACAGATTCATCCCCTGACAACCCCACCTGTCCCTGACTATGACCATCATCGTTGTTAGAATCTGCAGAGACAATGACATCAGATTATGAGTGGGAGGGTCACGACCACCATGACCACCTGTGGGGAAGACAACATATGTAAATTAATACTTGCACTATAACATTTGCTGCTACACACATACACACACACAAATGTGCACACACACACACACACACACACACACACACACACACACACACACACACACACACAGACACACAAACACACACTGGTGAGGTGGCAGACAGGCATTACACAGACCTCACAATAGCCTGGTGACATTTACAACACAGTTAGACCACTACATACACACCCTGGACAGGCCCTCAACATCATGCAGTGCAGCCCTTTCCACTAAATGTCACTACTTATATACACCTTTTTGATACATGAGTAGTGTTAGTAGGTGATGGGCCTTCAAGTAGCACACAATGCACCCATGTACACATAATTTCTGTTCACCTGCATAGCACAGTGGCAACTCCTACAGAATATACCTCTCAACTGTGCAGAGTGTTGCTGAATGTCTACATGTGTGGCTCGTATTTCTGGTCTGTACACCATAAATCCTGTGTTTGACACATTACTGGGAAGATATGAGGACTGGTGTCACTAATTAATGACATATTTTGAGTTTCACACATCAAAACCTGCTGTACATATATGTGACAACAGAACCGGTTACACTAACAACCTTCTAAGCTTACAGTGGATGTTATTAGCATAGACACCCCTGTTAACATGCCAGGTTTGTCTGATATATAACATGAGACCACAGAAATCATGTGATAACATTTCCCACCTTTAATGTGACCTATAACCTGTGCAAGCCAATTGAAGAACAAGCACATTTGTTAGGGGTAACATGTAGCTGTTGAAATATGTACAATAGACTGGTTGCATGACTGTACACACCCTTAAACTAATACTTTGTTAAAGCAGCTTTTGATTTCATAACAGCAGTCAGTCCTCTTGGGAAGGTGTGTATCTGCATGGCACATCTCAACTTAGCAATATTTGTATACTCTCCCTTGCAGAAGCCCTCCAACTCTGTCAGATTGTGAGGACATCTCTTCTGTACAGGCCTCTTCAGGGCACCCCACACATTTTTCTATTGGATGTAGGTGTAGACAGAGGCTGGGCCATTCCAAAACATTGATTGTCTTCTGGTGAAGACATTCTTTTGCAGCAGTTAGCATTGTCGCTTCACTGCAAGAAGTTCTCCCTTCCAATTCTCTGCTGGAACACCTTCTGTGTGGAGTCTGCATGTCTTCCCCATGGTCGAGTGATGTTAAAGGCAGGCAGGTAGGTGTGAGCGTGAATGGACGTGCCTTCGTTAAAGGTTGGGCGTTAGGCTGGCAACTCAGCACTGTAAAAATCCACTACCAATCATGACCGGACTGGAGTTCCACTGTGGCGACCCCTAACCGGGAAAAGCAGAAAGTCAAAGTCAAAGTATGGGTCATTGTTGTGTGAAAAGGTGTAATTCCTCTCCATCCTCTGCTTTCTAGGAGACACTTGAAGATTTTGTGCCAAAAGGGACTGGTATTTGCAACTGTTCCTAATCCCCTGCACCTTGGCTAAAGGACCACTTCCAGTTTATGAACAGCAACCCCAAAGCAGGAAACTGCCATCATCATGCTTCACCATGGGGATGGTGTTCTTTTGGTGATGCACAGTGTTTTTCTTGTTCCAAACAAACCTTTGGTATTGTGGTCAAAACGTGCATCCTTGGTCTCATTACACCATAACACATTTCCCCACATGCTTTTGGGAGACCTGATGTATTTTTCTTGAGAAATTCTACAGACCTAGATGTTGTTCTGTATGAGAAGTAGCTTCCATCTTCCAACCCAACCACATAGGTCAGACATGTGGAGAATACGGAAGATTGTTGTTACATGTAGTACACAACCAGTACTTGCCAGAGATTCCTGCAACTCCTGTAGTGTTGCTGTAGGTCTCCTGGCAGCCTCCCTGACCAGTTTGGGCTTTGTCTTTTCCACACATTTGGGAGGATGTCCAGTTCTTTGCAATGTCACTGTTGCTCCATATTTTCACCACCATTTGATGACTGTGTTCACTGTGTTCCAGAGTGTATGCAATGCTGTGGAAATGTGTGTGTACCCTTCTCTGGGCTGTTACCTTTCCAGATGAGATCCCTTTGCTGCTTTGTAAGCTGTATCTGAATGATAGCTGTTGCTCTAGCAGGCAAATGAGTAAATTTTAGGATAAGCCTTGTAGGACAGCTGACCATTATTTGCTGTTAATCAGAGTCTCTGTAATTGATGTACCCAAGAAGACGTAATGCTGTAATTATATTGACACCTGCTTCAACACAGTATTAGATTCAGCCTGAGCACACATATCCATCTAGCTTCTTGTATGTTTTTTATATGTCATAATTGTTCCCCTAACAGATTTGTTTGTTTTACAATTGAATCGTACAGGTTATAGGTCACATGAAAGGTTGGAAGGGTTCGGAAATGTTTTACTGAGCTCTCATTTTGTATATCACAAATACCTGGCATTCTAACACGTGTGTGTACACCATTTATATGCACTGTATAACACTAATTTATAAAATATGTCCCTAGTTTTAAGCCTTTGTCCACTCATTTTGTCAGTTTTTGTCCAGATTTCTTGCAATGACAAGTTGTGAGGTATGCTACAAATGTGACATCTACTGCAAATAGGCCTCCCTGATGACCACTGTGATGCAATGCAGTTAACCCCACCACAAGTGAACATGCAGATATTGCAAAATGGCTGAGATTAACAGTTGTCTGCATGGCCACATGCATGACCTTAACATGCCTGGGGTACTGGTGAGCCATAACATGAAAATCCCATACTCACTGGCTTTAGGCTGCAGTCCCACATTCAGACCAGAGGTATCTATCTTGTGGGGGAGAGGTATTGTCAGCAGACTCACATTTGACATTGGTACAAGAGGAATGCTACTTTACTGCACAGGTACAGTACAAGCTCTGACAGCACACAATTTGCTGTCCTTCACCACAGATGTGCACTTGTGTGCATTACTAAAGCCCACCCACAAATGTAGTTTGAACTAACATATGCATCTAGAGGCTCTACTGAAGACAGTATCACTGCTACATGATTAAATTGATGTGCACTGTGGCCTTACCTGGACGCTCCTCGCCTGTAGCCTGGTTGCCACCCACTTCCGCGACTTGTGTTTCTTGTATTGGCTGTTGTGTGGGGGCTGCCCCATAGTTGGCATGGAGGTCCTCTGTTGTTGTAAGTGGGGCCTGTGTGGCTGGAACCCCACCTGTAGCAGTACGGTCCCTGGCCACAGCAGCAGCCTTTTGCCAGGCACAACATATCAGGTCAGTTGTCTGATGCATGACCTGATAGCATGTGCAGCCGTGGTGGTCCAAGGTGTTAACTCTGTGGACAAGGTTGTCCCACAGGGCAGTCCACTCCCACAGATTTTGTCAGCAATGTCCGAACAGCACAGCATGGTGCTGGATTATGGCATTGGTGATAGCTGCATTCTCATCTGCAGTATATGCTGGCTGACGCTGCATGCCACCTGGAAGACATAAACAGGGAAACACATCACAGGACATTAGACATTGCCCAGAGTTATTTACAGAGCCAGCACATCAATATTGCCTATCATTTGCCACCATTTACAACCACATCACACCCCTGTCATCTATCAGCACAGTATGAACCTGCATTGCACTCCTGGTCTTGATGTGTCATGTTCCCCCCAATGAGGGCCAGTACATTGCATAAACCACCATTCATCATTCACGTTTGTGTAGAGGGATGAAAGTGATCATCTTCCTTGCAGATGGGATGTCAGTGGTGCTCAGGCTTTGCTTGCATACAGTGTGTAATGGAGCGGGAAGCATATGCCTGAGTTCATGTAGGATGCAGACAGGAATGTTATTGGGTCCCATGGAGACTTGCTTTTCTTGACTTTGATTAGGCAGTATGCTTCTGCTCCCTGATGATGAGGGGAGGGGTGTGGGTGCTGTGCATATCCAGCTATACTGATGGTGAGCCAGGGGGATGATGTTTGCCCTAAACCTGTCTGCAGCAGGTTGGCTATAGCTATGGTGTGTGTGTGTATGTGATGTGATTGACTACCTTTACAGGGTGGGTTGGGTTGTTGCCTCTGAGACTGCAGACATTTGTGAAGACGGCCCTGTGACTGCCCTTTGTGGATGTGTCCAATTTGTACTCATAGTTAGCCCTTCAATAATCCACCTGTGACTTTATATGCTCAGTCATACAAAAGCTGACTTGCTGCCAAGATGGTGCCTGCTCCTACTTTGCTCAGTACACCCAATATAGTGACCAATTATGTGGTGTGTGTATTGCTGCTGTCCAGCAAAGGGGATCACTCTATCTTGATGGAGACAGGATTTACAAGTAAGGTATTGCGGAGTCCATACATCTATGTAGGTGGCCATATAGCTGTTTCTAGTAGGCATGGACACAAGGTCATAACACAGATGGACACCTCTCCAGTTTCAACCTAATAATCATGCTTATTCTAGTACCCATGTCTGTGTCAGGGCAATGCAACAACCAGTAGCTGTATAAATCTAACTCTGTTGGACGCACAGAAACTAGGATTACACATGAGTACAACATGTACAGCTTATATACCTGACATTTTGCATCCCATATCTGTTGTTATGAGGCAGGCAGATACACCTACTCATACATACATGTGCAGAGGTAATGTCTGATATACATTTCTGTTCTATGACAGTATGTCACACTGTATTTACACTCTTGCTGCTCAGTCATTCCTTGTCAACCTGTTATAGCAGGACATCTGGAGGATGCCACACATTCATGGGGGTGATGGGCCAAAATTAGTTCTCAGGTTCATAGGTTCATAAGTAGGTACTAGGCTATTGGTCCTAGGGCCTATATAAGCCTAGCCAAAAAAGTACCCTGGCTTTCTCCACCCAAGAAAATTATTTTCCTGTGTCCCTGTCGAGCAGAGCCACAGAAGTGATCCCCAGGGTGAATGTCCTATCTCCCATCCAATCATCGAGATTTTTCTTCAAGAGTGCTAATGAGGAGCTTTGTTTGATATAGATAGGTAATTTGTTCCAGAGTATTGGAAGTCTCTGGGACAGGAATCTATCCCTCCAACATGTTCTGTTTATTCTGGTGACAAGGTTTAGGTCCCTAGAGTGTGTAGCTCAGAGGGATTGGAATTTTTTTAAGTGGAGGATGTCCAACAGCTTGAAGTTTGACATAACTTTGTATGTTAGGCAGAGATCGCCTCTGAGTAGGCGATATGTGGTAGAGTAAAGGTTGGAGTTTTTTGAGATGGTCTGCATAGGGCATCTGTTTGAGGCCAGTAATTCTCTTTGTGAAGCATTTCTGTGGCCTTTCTAGTTGTTGCAGATGCCTTGTGAGGTACATACCAAAAGGGGCCTTGTACTCTATAATGGGTCTAATGAGTAATGAGTAGAGGGGAACCATGACCTCTTTTTTTGTGGATGAGAAACCTTTTGTGATGAGGCATGCCATGTAAAAGGATTTACTGACTACTGTGGCGATGTGATTATCAAAGGAGAGACTACTGTCGACCTGTATCCCAAGGTCTCTTATCACACTTTTGGTGTTAAGTAGACTACTGCCTATGTGGTAGTTCATGGGTACAGAGTTTTTACCAAAAGGGATGACAATGCACTTTTTGGCATTGAGCTTGAGACCAAGGCTTTGACACCAGGCATCTGTTTCAGTGAGGTCCTTTTGTAGGATGTCCACACCATTAGGAGTTTCAATTATGGCTCCTAGTTTGCAGTAATCTGTGAACTTCATTAGCCAAAGAACTTCTGTGTTAAACCTGTACTTCTGAGAAGTAGATACCAAACAGGAGAGGACCCAGGATTGAACCCTGTGGTACTGCACTTGTCACTGGTTTGAAGTCATATTTGGGTCTACTACTTTCACAGTGTGGGTTCTGTCAATGAGCCAGTTGGCAACCCATCTTGTGACATAGAGATTTTTACCTAGTTTAGTGAGTTTATTTATAATTCCAGAGTTGGGGATGGTGTTGAAAGCCTTGGTGAGATATAGATAATCTGTATGAACCACCTTACCCTCATCTACGGCTTTGGTGATCACTTCAAAGAAGTCTATCAGGTTTAGGAGACATGATCTGCCTTTTACAAACCTGAACTGTGGGGGGTCCAGAGTTTGGAGATTACCAATGTCATTGTTTATAGGTTCTATGATAATATGTTCCATAGCCTTGTAGACAAGGCTCGTCAGGCTAATGGGGTGGTAGTTCCTGGGGTCCATGGTGGCTCCCCCTTTGTGGAGTGGGATAACCATCAGTGTGCACCATTCAGTGTGCACAAAGCCTGAGGTGAAGCTATGATTGAACATGGAACTTAGGTGGGGTGCCAGTTCATTCTGTAGTTCGTGTAGAATGCAGCCTGGGATGTTGTCAGGTCCCGTTGATGATGTGTTCTTGGCTTTATTTGTGCAGCCATGATTACAGGAATTTTGCATTCTTCCAATATAGAGATGAGCCCTTTAGGGGGTGAGAGGGGGGTAAAGTTAGCACTGAACCTATCTGCCAGGATGTTGGCAATATCAGTTGGTTCTGTATATTTAGTGCCATTGTGTTTTAACTCAGAGCACATCTGAGTGTTGCCATTGAGATTCTTGACATAGCTATAGAATGCTTTGTGGTTGTCTTTAGAATCAGTGGTGATTTTGTTTTCATAACTAGCTTTGGAGGATTTTATGAGGGATCTCAGCTTTTTACTGAGGCTGACCAGGGAGTTCCTCCAAACATGGGATTTTACTCTTTTTGCAGCAGTTTCTTTCTTCTGTTGTAGAGTTTGTTTATGGCAGGGGACCACCAGATTGTCTTCCTTTTTTTTTGGAGGATAGGTCCTTGGTTCTGTTAGGGATTGCATGATCCATGCACTCATGTAAGTGCTTATAAAGTGCATTTGTAGGATTCAGCAGTCGTACCTCTATTGTCCATCTGCATGGGTGTCGGGAAGTTTGCCACCTCTGTCTTATGAAGCGTGAAGTTGGCTTTGGAGATTTTTTTACGGTGGTTTCCCTAATGAGGGGTGGGGGGGTGGGGATGGGATGTGGATGTCTAGGGTGATTAGCTTGTGGTCAGATCTGACCAACGAGGAATTGACCTCTGGTGTGGAACACCAGCTGCCCATGTTGGTAATGACCAGGTCTAGGATATTGCTGCCCCTGGTGGGAGTGTGGATAAGTTGATCCAAGGCATTGGAATTTATGAATGCTAGAAAACATAGAGCAAAAGATTTGATACAAGAGTAGTTTTACCAGTTAATGGTGGGGCAGTTGAAATTGCTCATTATTAGGGTGTTAGGTTGTACCCTAATATTTTCCAGTGTATCAAGAAATGAGGAGTGGGAATCCTGGGGCATGGTGGGGGATCTCTAGCAAGCTACAATTTGGATTGTGGTCTATCCCAGAGTTAGTTGCACTTGGATAATCCTGGATGCATTATGGTGAGCAACTAGCCTGGACGTGTGGATATCCTTAATGAATATGGACATGCCTCCACCTTTTGTGCTTCGGTCCAGGTTAGGTGGCCGAAAGGTGTGGTATGAATTATAGCCTGGCAATGCAGGGCTGCTCTCTGGAGCCTTGAACCAGGTCTCTGTCACTGCACAGATGTTGATATTCTCCATTTTAAGGAGTGCCTCGAGTGAGTGCATTTTGAGGTTTAGACTTCTTGCATTGAGTAGCATTACCCTCAGATTTTGCTTGCTTGTACCTGTTATGGTGGTGAGTTTGTCATTTGAAACTTGTCTAAAAAAGGAAATATAGGGGTGGCAAGAGCCTTAGCCAGTATCTGGAATCCCAAGGGCGACAGGTGCAGGCCATCTTTGGCAAATCATCATGGTCTGTCGATCATGTCATACCAGGCAGACAGATACTGGATCCCCTTAGAATGACACCAGTAGCTTAGCCAATTGTTAAAGTCAATCATTTTGTCCTTGTACTATGGTATCATTCTGGGTGATGGCAGGATGCTACTCAGGGCTTGGGTCATACCTGCCTGGGCTACAAGATCGGACAGCTCCTTCATGTCTCTTTTTATGTAGTCCAGGGAGGTATGTCTCAAGTCATTCATGCCAACATTGACAATAACAGAGTCATATTTGTACTTGTTGTGGAGTGACCTGAGTGTGTGCATTATATGGCGGATCCTGGCACCTGACAGGCAGTTGACAGTAACATTCTCCTTGTTTAGCCTGGTGAGTGGAACATCAGTGTGCCTGACTACAGAGTCATCTATGACTAGAGTGTTGGGTACATTGTTATGCCTTATGGGATGTGGTTGAGTGTCACACTGAGTTTGTGGGCTCTGTGTCATTTGGGTTGTGTTGGGGGTGGAGGTTGCTTGCGTTTCTGCTTTGGAGGTCCCTGTTGCTTGGGCAGATTTTTATTGAGAGCCTCCACAAATGTAGGTATGTGTTTTGTGTTTCTATGTGTGTGTTTTGGTGGTGTAGGTTTTGAGGGACTATGTGATGTGTGTGGTGTGGTGCAAGTGTTTACCCTCTATTCTTGACTGTCTAGTCCAGTCTTGGGTGAAGAGAGCTTTGCTTCTAGTTTGGCTATATAAGTGCATCTCTGACAGGTTGTAGTGTTGGGTGGTAGGAGGAGAGGGTTGTCTGTGTACATGAGGCAATTGCTGCATTGCCCCAAGATGCCCAGATTCAACAGGTAGACAGGTGAAAACACCGGGAGATGACCATTAGACATGCCTAGGGAGGTGCTTATTTATTAAGTACTAAAACCTGTTTTCCTCTAGACAAGTGAAGAAAGTTGAGTGCTGTAGTAATTTGTAGCTTATTTAGTGATTACAATGAGTTCTGAATAAGTGCTGAGCTCAAAAAAACAGATTTGAGTGCTAAAACTAAAAAAAACTGGCTCATTCTAAGGGAAAATTTGAAGAGCGGACTTTATGGCGCTGGGAATAGTTTAACCCTAGCTAAGCGGCGGGGGCTCACAAGCTTACAAACAATCCTGGATATAGCAAATCTGTATCTGGACTAGACTACTTACAGGAAAGGAAGGGAACAAGCTTAGAAATTTTTTTTTTTTTTGCAAAGTGGAAAGAGAGTAAGGAGGAGCAGAAGATAACTCAAGTTAAGAACTAAGTGAGTTGGCCTTCCTTCTCAAATGTTCTCCCTGTATTAGGTAGAATGAGGTAATGACTCTAAACTGGGAAGAGTGTCCCAGATCAAATTTACAGTAGGGGTGGGCAACTGCAAAGCCACCAAGTATAAGAACAGAATACCAATAGGGAGAGAGGGTGGGTGACAAAAATCAGAACAAACAAACCCAAACAGGTGCTTAACAAATGGAGAAAATTTCTAGTTAATACCTCACACACAGTGAAACTAGCTAGAAAAGTATGCAGCAGACAATAAAAGTGCTATAAATAACTCATAACACTTTCTTAATATTGCTGTAACACACTTAAGTCATTTGATAGCACAGTAGCCTTTGCATTCACAGACATACCCGGGATTTCCAAAACTGTGGCAAGGAGAGAGGAGAAAGTCTAGGAGTGTGGTAGTAAGGGTAGGAACATTTAACGTTGGCAGCATGACTGGTGTGGGGGCAGAGCTAGCTGATATGATGGACAAATGGAAGGTTGACATATTGTGTGTACAAGAGACCAGATGGAAGGGAGTAAAGCTACGTGTATCGGAGGCAGGTCCAAATTGTTCTATCGTGGCGTTGATGGGAGGAAAAATGGTGTAGGGGTTATCTTGAAGGAACAGTATGCCAAGAGTGTTTTTGGAGGTGAAAAGAGTGTCGGATAGAGTGATGTTTATGAAACTAGAAATTGATGGTGCAATGATGAATGTTGTTAGTGCATATGCTCCGCAAGTTGGGTGTGTAAAGGATGAGACAGAAAAATGTTGGAGTCAGTTGGATGAAGTGGCGATGACTATACCCAAGGGTGAGAGAGTGGTGATTGAAGCAGATTTCAATGGGTAGGTTGGTGAAGGGAACAGAGGGGATGCGGAAGTGATGGGTAGGTATGATGTTAAGCAAAGGAATGCAGAAGGTGAGATGGTAGTGGATTTTGCAAAAAGTATGGACCTGCCTGTGATGAATACATATTTTAACAAGACGGAAGAGCATAGGGTGACATAGAAGAGTGGAGGAAGATGCAAACAGGTGGATTACATCCTATGCAGGAGGGCCACTTTGAAGGAGTTGGGAGCCTGTAAAGTGGTGACAGGGGAAAGTTTAGTTAGGCAGCATAGAATGTTGGTCTGTGGGATGATGTTGGTGATCAAGAAGAGTAGGAGGAGTGTGAGGGCAGCACCAACGATCAAATGGTGGAAACTGAAAGAGGGTTATTGTGAGGTTGAGTTCAGGGAAGGGTTAAGAGAGGTACTGGGTGACAGTGAAGAGCTACTGAATATCTGGGTAACTACCACAGAGCTAATAAGAGAGATGACTAGAAAGGTGCTTGGTGTGACATCTGGACAGAGAAAGGAGGACAAGGAGGGTCCATATTATATCCTCGAATGCTTAAAAATGCGAACGCTGATTGATAGAACTTATTTTCGCAAAACTGCAAAATATCGAAGCAGCAGAAACTCAAATTTTTTCCTAGGGAAAGAATTCGGTTGTCCATTTCTGTTGCTTCGGTATTTTCAGTGTTATGGTGGAAAGTTACCGGTTGGATTCAGGTAAGTGTGCGATTGTGTGGATGTGAGCATTAGGGTGATTTAGGTGTGTGTGCGATTGAGTGGACATGAGGGTTAGGGCAGATTTAAGTGAGTTAGGGTTAGGGAGTGAGTGAGGTGAGTGTGCAATAGTGACGGACCTTAGGGTTAGGGTTTAGGTTAAGGTAAGTGGGTAGTTAGTGGTGTGTGCATAGTTTAGTGTAGGGTTAGGTATCAGATTTTAGGTGTATGTGTGTGGATTTCTGTTTGTTTGGTGTGCTTGTGTTGTGTGTATTTGTTTTGGATCAGCGATATTTTTCCCTAGGAAAAAAATCGATGATCTGACAGTTTGAGATTGTAAGCTTTCGCTTAAATTAGGTCGATCAATCAGTGTCCACTTTTTTAAGCATTCAATGATATAATATAGACCCGACAAGGAGACCTGGTAGTGGAATGAGGAAGTAAAAGAGAGTATACAGAGAGCGAGGTTGGCAAAGAAGAAGCGGGATTGTCAGAAAGATGAAGAAAGTAGACAGGAGTATGAGGAGATGAGGTTCATGGCAAAGAGAGAGGTGGCAAAGGCTAAGGATGAGGCGTATGAGGAGTTGTATGAAAGGTTGGACACTAAGGATGGAGAAAAGGACCTGTACCGATTGGGTAGACAGAGGGACCGAGCTAGGAAAGATGTGCAGCAGGTAAGGGTAATAAAGGATAGTGAGGGAAATGTACTCACAAGTGAGGAGAGTGTGTTGAGCAGATGGAAAGAGAACTTTAAGGGATTGATGAATGAAGACAATGAGAGGGAGCAAAGGTTGGATGATGTGGGGATAGTGAATCAGGAAGTGCAACAGATTAGCAAGGAGGAAGTAAGGATAGCTATGAAGAGGATGAAGAATGGAAAGGCTGTTGTTCCGGATGACATACCTGTGGAAGCTTGGAGGTGTTTAGGAGAAATGGCAGTGGAATTTTTAACCAGATTGTTTAATGAAATTTTGGAAAGTAAGAGGATGCGTGAGGAGTGGAGAAAAAGTGTTTGGGTACCTATTATAAGAATAAGGGTGATGTGCAGAGCTGTACTAACTAAAGAGGGATAACATTGATCAGTCACAGCATGAAGTTATGGGAAAGAGTAGTGGAAACTAGGCTAAAAAGGGAGTTGATGAATAGTGATCAGCAGTATGGTTTCATGCCTGGAAAGAGCACTACAGATGCGATGTTTGCTCTGAGACTGTTGATGGAGCAGTACAGAGAAGGTCGGAAGGAGTTGCATTTTGTCTTTGTGAACTTAGAGAAAGCACATGACAGGGTGCCTAGACAGGAGTTGTGGTATTGTATGAGGAAGTCAGGAGTGGCAGAAAAATATGTATGATTGCTACATGATATGTACAAGGGTAGATTGACAGTGGTGAGTTCTGTGGTGGGAGTGACAAATGTGTTTAAGATGGAGGTGGGATTACATCAGGAATCAGCTCTGAGCCCTTTTTTATTTGCATTGGTGATGGACAGGTTGACAGACAAGATCAAGCAGGAGTCCCAGTTGACTATGATGTTTGCAGATGACATTGTGATCTGTAGTGAGAGTAGAGAACAGGTTTATTAGACCCTGGAGAGGTGGAGATATACTCTAGAGAGGGGAGGAATGAAGGTCAGCAGGACTAAGGCAGAATATATGTGTGTGACTGGGAGGGAGGATAGAGGAATGTTGAGGATGCAGAGAATGGAGTTTGCAAAGGTGGATGAGTTTAAATACTTGGGATCAACAGTTCAGAGTAATGCAAGTGTGAGGGAGAGGTGAAGAAGTGAGTACAGGCAGGATGGGGGGGTGAAGCATGTCAGTAGTGATTTGTGACAGATGAGTACCATTAAGAGTGAAAGGGAAGGTCTACAAGAGGGTAGTGAGACCAGCTATATTATATGGGTTGGAGACAGTGGCATTGACAAAAAGGCAGGAGTCAGAGCTGGATGTGGCAGAGTTACAGATGTTAAGATTTGCACTGGGTGTGATGAGGGTGGATAGGATTAGTAATATGTATATTAAAGGGTCAGCCCAGTTTGGATGGTTTGGAGACAAAGCCGGATAGGCAGGATTATGTTGGCCTGGACATGTGCTGAGGTAGGGATGCTGGGTATATTGGGAAAAGGATGGTAAGGATGAAACTGCCAGGTAAGAGGAAAAGAGGAAGGCCTAAGATAAGGTATATGTATGTGGTGATAGAAGACATGCAGGTGGTTGGTGTGACAGAGCAAGATGCAGATGACAGGCAGAAATGGTGACAGATGATCTGCTGTGATGACCCCTAACAGGCACAGCCAAAAGAAAGAGAAGGGGATGTTGTAATGTCAGTCTTCATAGGTTGCCAATGATTTGCCAGACATAACACAACTCTATGAGTAGATGACTACAAATATGAAGCAGGCATATGGTCAGTGTGCATAAAACTGGACAGTTGAATGGTATGAGCTCAGTATATCACATGCAGTTCAACACATATCTGCAACAGTAGCTTACTATGCAAATACCCTGTATAGGTCTCTCACATTTCTGAGACAAACATGTATATCATAGTTGTATTCACAACTAACATATGGATATCTATGACATCCCAGTAGCTGGCCTAGCAGTGTCACAGTCAGTATTGTTCAAAACACACTCCAATAGTAGTCATATGTGAGCCATCCTTTCCTGGGTTGACTCAGTGATCTGAGCTGTGATCTATGTCACTGCAGACAGACCCAGATGCTATGGGCATAGGTTCTGATCAGCAATATATCAGTACAGCAAGTCTTGCTGAGACATATTTGTTGAACTTCCTATTTATTTTATTACATATCCCCTACTGCATTCCATCACGTGCTTACTTGTTTAACATACGTTTCTTTTTCCAAGTATCATTGGTTTGGTTCTGATTTGTGTTGGTTGAATTTTTGTTTGTCTGTCTGTCTGTCTGTCTGTCTCTCTTTCTCTCTCCAAGATTTAGGGTATACATCTGTTCTGCATAAGCAGCAGCTTGCCTTTTGAAGGTAATGCTCATGAGCAGCTGATGGCCTGTGCACCAGTTGGTGTCCCCCACTTGCTAAGTGCATGCAGAACAGCTGTGTTGTTATTCCTATAGCCAATGGCATGGCAACACACTCCTATAATTGAGTACTTCATGTGGGCGTTGACCCTTTCCCTTCCCTGTGAGGAGGACTTCATGGAGGTGTGTGAACAACAGCATCACAGAGGGTAGTTGGAAGTACCTCTTACAACAAAAACTGTGGAGACAGTCTAACAAACTGGAGGAGAATGTTCCAGACATAGGGACAGAATTTAAGTTTTGCTGTTATACAGTTGAATTAATGCTGGTTTAACAGGGTTTGTGTGGATATGGCTTTTCTGCATGATTTTAAGTCTGACAGTGTTATGTGGTTGACATAACTCTCGACTGTAGGGCTATCCACAGAATGGCCAGAGTTTGGGCTCTTATGTTTGGTGTGTTCCTCAGACATTTTTGTCTTTGAAAATCAGTAGCATACTCTGGGGATTGCAGTCAGTAAATTGTATCATCCATTTGTGTTTGTGACTTCATATCCCTCAAAAAAGATATGTTACAACAAATTCTGTTACCCAGCAACTTTCTCAGTTTAAAACAGCAATATTTCACATATGCCCCTGTTTTTGGGCCTCTGTCCCCAAATATGTCAGGCTTTGTCCAGATTTCATGCAGTAAGGGGTTGATAGGTATGGTATATCATTATTTAGGGCCTTCATTTCTGATACCATCCCAGTGATGTATCAGAATGCCAGACATGTTATGTGGAAGAGGCCTTATATATGAGGACAAAGCCTGGACATTCTGTGGGACTCTGTACAGTTGAGAGGTCTGTGTATTTCTAGCAATTGTTAACAGACTGTCAGGACTGTGTAGCAGTGTAGTGTGTAAATGTTATTTGGCCTGTGTAAGGAGGGGGGGGAGGGTTGATGTAAGTGTTATGGCTAATTTTCTATCTGACTGTGCATGCTTCTCCAGTTTCTGGTGGTCTATTGACTGTATATGTTTGTAGGGCAGACTGAGACATGTCCCGTACCATGGTCAGGTGTTATACTGCACTGTGAATCGGGCCAGTATATGTAGGGGTAGTGTGTGAGTGGCAAACATGATGATGTTTTTTCCTTATACTTTACTGTTCATTTGGCTTACAGGTATGTCACTGACTGTGGTGAAATTGGTTTGGGTATGCACGTTCACACTGGTGTCTGTTTTTCAGTGCTGTTACATCCCTGTAGTGCCTGATATGTTTGCAAATGCATGTGTAATTCTCTATAGCAGATTTGGATTAGTGTTGTGTCAGCCTGACCTTAGTTTCGACGATGCTTGGTGACATGCTTAGCAGCTGAGTGTAGTTTTCCTAATGTAATGTTATGTCCAGATATTTGTAGGATGTACTGTTGCCTGGCCCCCATAAGTGTGTATTTCTGACACATAAGTGGGATGATGTGAGGATTTAAGTCACTAACTAGTGAGAAGTAATTGAGTGTTGGACATGTGCTATTTCAGTCAATATATGTTAGGACAGACAAGAGGGTGTTACTGTAGCAACTGTGTCAACTTATCTACTACAGTATTTCAGATATGTCTGTATTTTCATGGCTTTCTCCCCCACTTTGTCAGGCTTGGTCCAGATTTGTTGCATTAAGGGGTTCTAAGTATACCTCTTGACTGGCCAGATTGTTTCAGAATGTCCAGGTTTATTGTCCATATTTTTGGTCTGTTCCACAGATTCATTATTTTTATTTATCTGGTAAATCACTTTGATGATTTACTCCTACTTTTCCTTCCACGTTCTCTTTCTCATCACAAAACCTCCTTTTTTATTACATCTTCTAACAATACAAATATCCAACCTGACACCCACACAAAACTCCTAGGGGTCATTATCGATGACGAACTCAAGTTCAACCTACACATACTCCAATGTATAAAAAAACAAGCCAGAAACTAGGTCTGCTATATCGGAACAAAAAAATTCCTAACCCCTCAATCTAGACTTACCCTGGGGCAGGCACTCCTCCTCCCCTCCCTCTTATATGCCACCCCAGTTCTTACCAATATCCAGGCCTCCACTCTAAACAAACTGCAACAGGCTTACCATAAAATAGATTCATTACTAGCTCCCCATACAACTCACACCACTGCATTTCTTTAAACTCACTTCAATGGCTTGAACTTCCCCACTTTCTGCTATCTTATCAGTTTCATAAGCTACACTCTATTCTTTATAAACCCTCCTTCTGTCCATCTCTATCTTCCTTAGTCTACATCTACATCCCATCCCAGACCCTCCATACTGCTAACCAACAATTGCTTGATATCTACCACCCAAAAAGGTCAGTAGGCAAACTACTCTACAAACACTCCCTTGCCCATGCTTGGAACAAACTTCCCCTTGACTTACGTTCAGTCTCCCACACCTCACACTTTAAAAATGAACTAAAAGCTTATTTTCTCAATTCCAGAACCTGCCCTTGCCATGACCCTACCTAGTCTTCCTTCCCTTTATGTACCCTCAAAAGGACCATACTTAGTAACTCATTATACCTCTCTCTCCACTGTGTCTACTATGCATTTGCACAATTTTCTACAAACAAAAAATGTTAATTGTTAACCTATTGAACTATATCAATGTAAAATTGTTACTTAGCTTCTTTTTAATGCAACTTTAACTTTATGTATGTATCCCAACATATGTGAATTGTTTTGCTATAACTGCTATTATATCAATATTGTTTAAAATTGTACTTGTTTTAAAATGTATTACTGGAGCTTTTCTCCTCGGGTCTCCACTGAAAATGGGCCACAAGCCCAGTTGGACAAACCCGGTTAACAAATGACAATAAATAAATAAATATGATCTGAAGATTTCTGTGAGTAAATGATGACATACCTTTCAGTTTCAAAACTCACATCCTTCAGAACATGTATGCTGAAACAAACCCTGTTATTCTAGCAACATTCTACATTTATAAAAGAAAGATTTAAAATGTGTCTCTAGTTTTGGACCATTGTCCTCCCATTTTGACAGCCTTTGGCCAGACTTCTTGCATTAAGAGGTTGAACGGTATGGTTCTGAGATATGACTCCACTACATGTTCTGGGTATGTAAATAAAAAACTATATATATATATATATATATATATATATATATATATATATATGTGTGTGTATATATGTATATATATATATATATATATATATATTTTTTTTTTTCTTTTCTTCATTTATATATATATATATATATATATATATATATATATATATGTGTGTGTGTATATATTTTACATGTATATATTTTATATGTATATCTCTCTTTCTCTCTCTCTCTCTCTATATATATATATATATATATATATATATATATATATATATATGTATATTGTTTCAATATATATACATTTCCATACATATACACATGTGCTTATGCATATATACAAAACCTGACTGATTCTACTGTTGAATGACTCTACTGCATGATATGTTTGAAACAGCATCAGACATCCTTACAGTTCAAATGGTCTAGTAATACATTGCTCTGACTATGGTGTACAGGGCCCTGGGTTCAAGATTCGGCAGAGCTGATTATTTTGTTGCTAGGCAGAGCAGTGGCTGATGGAGACAGAGTGATTAAAGCAGTTTTAAGGGGCTTTAAGCAAGTTTGTGTGGGTTTGCGTGATGCTAAGTGAACACACAGTTAACCATGCAGATGCTTAATCTGTGTTGGGTTCACTTGACATCACGTAAACTAGCTTACTCCCGCTTACACCCACGCTAATTTCTTTAAAAGACAAGAAAAAGGGCTGATAGCAAAGTGGTGAAAAAGGGGCACACAGAGCAAATAACAATATGGAAGATAACTAGGAATGTACAGGACAGGTGTTGGGAAGGTCCGTAGTTGTCCATTTTTTTATACAGCAACAGCTGTGCATGTGTGAAGAATTTGGAGCTGAATCTGGACACTCAAACCCCAGAGAGAGGGTGAAGACAGCAGAAATGTGTTGACAGGCCAACTGGACTGGATTACATATATCATGTGGACACGTGCAAAATGGGCTGCTATGTATGGGAAGATATATATTTTTTGGACAGATGCCCTTTTCTTATTTTTAAGATGAGAGTAGGATGTTGGGGAAGAATTGTAGGTACTTCTGGGGACGTAGGTTGGGTAGGGAGACAGACAAGACAGCAGACAGGGGCAGTATATGACACATGAGGGAGGTAAAGACATTTGACGGGGAGGGTGGTTGGGAATACAAAGCCCATGAGCCCCATATGGTTACAGTGGGGCTGAGATCCCCACCCATGAACAGTCAACACTGCACCTTTAGGTGGCTGTGTTGGGGGCTGGACAGAAAGGGGGTTGCCTGCCGCTCGAGGTACACCAGGTGGCCCTCAATCTAGTGCAGCTCTTCCCCGAACTCAGATTGAAGGGTGCTGCGTACCAGTCCTCAGACCTGACTGCAGGTTCAGCTTCCTCTCAGAACCCACTCTAAAGGGGGTGGGCCCCATCCCCTATGGCAGTTCCACCTGAAGGTGGTGCAGGGCCAACAGACGAGGGAGATCCAGGTTGGATCCCAGACATGCTGGGGCCTGGTGCCACAGCCAGATGAGGTGGGACAGGTAGATCCACTTGGATCTGCCTTCCCAAACTCGCTATGGTGTTGAGGTTTTACAAAATATGTTGGTTAGTAATGAACAACACATTTCAGGATTAGTTATAACAGAATGCATGGGTGTTCCAATTAACCCCATAAAACAGATTTGAAACAGTTGCATAGCAAACAGAAAACATGCATAAATGTAACAACATTATGGATTATAATGGCATACTAGTAACATTGATGGCAACAGGTCACCAACAATGGTATTTGAACAAGGTATGTTAGCATGCAAGCAATCAAACATATTAAGAATAATATAGCACAAGTCCCAACATTAGGGTTGGAGCACAACATACCCGTAGTATATGAGTAATTATTATTGATGCTGATGAGGAGTAGGAGGAGAGACAAAAAGTCCATTAACAACTGTTTATGCTTCTATTTTCCACAACAGTACTGCTCAATACTCTATGGGTCTACCCTCACTTTACATCTACCTATGCCCATAGCATCCATAGTACAAACATAGCGATTAAACTCTCAGCCTGGAATGGTATGAGCCAAACTGTGACAACTCTGGGTACATGACTAGAGGGGAATTGTACATGTCAGGCTTACATATCTGGCACAGGATGGGTACCCTGAACTGCTGTTATGCGAGTGTGCTACTGGCATACATCAACTGGTTTCCTATCTGTGGTCCAGGATTATTTGCAGCAGTAACCACTAGCTGTGACAGCATGAAACTTGAGAAGCATGTATTGGGAACATACCTCTCAACCTCTTAGAGCATGGCATCTGGACAAAGCCATTCATAAGAGCGGGTCAAAGGCCCATACATATGGACAATTTTTAGATTTTGCTCTTACAAACTTAGAAAGTTGATAAAATAACAGGTTTTGCAATTGCATGACTTTTCTGATGGATATGACATCTGACACTTGTATGCGTGTCATTATTTTTTAACTTCAATCTGTAATGGTTTGCCACTGATTTGACATGACACCAATACTTTATGTAAAACGGACCAAAAATCTGAGACAAATATCTGTACAGTTGAGAAGTATGAGTCAGGAAGAGCATATATTGTATATACCTGCCCTGCTGTCATTTGCAGGCAAGTGGTGGGACACTTGAACAGCTGTACACAGTTTATTAGTAAACCCTTCATACAACTACTTAAAAAACCTGTGGGGAAAATATCTGTTAACATTACCTGACTGTTTTTACATTTATTCCTGATTCCTTGCGTGTAGATATGCACACATCTTAGTACCACTCCCTGGATTTGAACCATGTCTGGGTGTGCAAAACTAACAGCTAAGCTATTTTTCATCGCACTGAGCTACTGGGGAACTACTGTCCCTTGTTTCACTGGTTTCTGTCTAATAGTCTCTTGGTTAGACAGTCTGAACTTGTAATCATGTGAAGCATGCATAACAGATAGTTACTGTATTGTGAATTATTGCTTTACATTACTACACTCTGGATAGAAAAGGTTAACACAAGGCATTGCTGCATGAAACACACTATGATACTTTACATATTACAATTCTGGATTCAGTGCTTAGTGCAGTATATATTTCACATTTCATTTATATCTCGTTTTACAGCTACATCATCTACAGTTTCTCCTAACAGCTTGTTCACAGATGAACCTCAGTTAATGTATGTTGTCACAGCCATATTTGCTGTGAAGAACATGTGTACATTCTATATATGTCTACAACAATATACCAGAATAAACACAACAGTTTTTTTAGGGTCTTTATTTTACTTCAATATTCGCCAATCAAACTTTTTATTTATTCAGTTCACACAGTAATAGTATACATACTAGCAATAAGCAATGTACTCATTCTTAGCTATTTTAACAATATAATGCAAACTAGATTTGTACTCACCAGCATGCAGCGCAGCCTCAGCAGTCTGTCACTGTGGGATTCAATGTTCACAGCCCTCTCTACTGCAGTTGTTGGGGAGAAAAACACACATTATGCATATCTGTCTATCACATTCTCAGGCTAGAATTTGCAATTTTACAAACTACTTGATACTGATACTTACACACTATTGGAGCATTCTGGTCCCATCCTTCTTGGATCCACTGGCCCAAGAACCCCACTTCTTGCACTTTAGATCAACATAGTGGTGCTTTACCTACTCACCAATCCGGGTGATGCCAGTAGCACTTGTGAGGTCATCTGTGAGATGGTCCCAGGCCTCTGTTCTGTGTTGGAAGCTCTGGCACTGGCCATGCAGCAGTCTCTCCTCATGTTTTTTTACTAGGAGTCTAGCCATGACCCTGACTGCTCCAGCATTGCGCCCGGAAGTGCACTCCCTTTCTTATGCCAGCCATTGTATCTGCATAGTTGGACTATAACAGATTATGGCTGTATTCTCACCTGCACCATTTAAATAGTGCAATAGTACCTCCCTTTGTAGTCATTGGACCATTTTGAAAAGGTAAGCTCCGCTAATCAGTGCGTAAACACACTGAGCTGGTTTTAACATTGCTTAAAAGAGAAGTCATTGAGCACTTTTTAACAGTGTGCAACTCCTCTTAGCTGAGCTACCTGCTGCTTATCATTCATGTCTTAGCAATGGTTACACCTGCTAAGCATTGCTGAGCATTGCTAACCATTGCTCACTTTTCATTTCTTAAACATATCAAAATACTGACTTCAGTTATTAAATGTATATGATTTACTTTACATGACATCCCTCTATGTGCTTTCCTAACATTGGCAAGGGGTGTGACTATACTGTATGGGACACTTGTATATACATGGGTGGTTTCACATGTTATATGCACTCACCCTTCCATTTTACATCAGCTACACTACATTGGTTGAAAAAAACAGTTACTACATAATTTCAGTTAAAAAATAATTTAACACTGATTTCCATTATAAAATAACTTGCATGTCTTGGTACTCAAACTGTGAACACCTGCATGTAAAGCCAGGACTCTAACCACTACAGTATTTCAGCTTGCGAATTCCAGATGCATATTTGAATTTATCTCCTATGGGTTGTTTAACCTATGGTAAGTGGAAGGCTGTAATGCACACAGCTGCTTAGCTACACTTAAAAATTCCTTATCCTAGAAAAAAATATATATTATTATTATACTATTATGTTATATAGTGAGTATTGTGGTGTTTTGACAAGTCACTGAGGATTGTAGTCAGGAAATAATGACATGCATTTGGCTTTCAGGCTTCTAGCCTTCAGAGATTCATGCTAATACATATCCTGTTTTGTATCAGCTTTCTAGGGTTGTGTGGGCAATATTTAAGTGGTGTCCCTATTTTTACTGTTTTGTCCCCCTATTATTTTTGCCTTTGTCCACATTGACTACTGTCAGGGAATATTGGCATACATTTGACTTTCAGACTCTATCCTTTGGAAATTCATACTAATGCATGACCTTTCTATCAACTTTCTAAGTTTATGAGGGCAATATGTATGACATGAACCTTTTCAGGGATTTATCCCCTGTTATTTGTGCCTTTGTACACATTTCCTGCTTTAACAGGTTGCAAAATGTAATACGGCACTTTTTCAATGCAGAGTATGTGTCACAGAACATGTCACACAACCCCTGCATTGCTTTCCTGCTGGTGTATGTATTTCAGTGTCTGTGGACACTGAAATGATCATTTATTTCTTTTCAGTGTCTGCAGACACTGAAATACTGGCATAATATTAGAGAAATTCTCTAATATAATGCTGGATCATGATTAGAAAGTGCCGTACTGCACTTTCTGAGTGCAGGGGGAGTTTTCAATGTCTGTGCACTACTTGAACACACCTCCTGCACTCAGTCATGGTTCATGTCCATGTAGGTTAAACAGCAGCATGTCTTCATGAATATGCAAGGCATGCTGCTGTGCTAGACAGACACAAACCACTCCATGCAGGAATAGCACTATTCCTGCACGAGTTTATTGAACAAAAGGGAAAGGTTTATTGAATCCCAGGGAATGTCTAGTATATTCTGTCCCCTGGTAGTATTTTTTACAATCTAAAGCAATTGTTGTTCCTGAATATACGCTGTGAATAATTTCCTTAATAATATTGTAGAATAAATATTATTCCAGTGTGTTTTTGGTACATTTACGTCCCCAGCTAATATTATTCTTCCCTCCTGTGTTTCATACATGAAATGTATGAATTCCTGTAGGTCATCTGCACTTGTCTTTGATGGTCTATGCACTCCAACAATTGTTATATGTTCCAGGGTTGTCTTTACTGTCACAGTTGCACAGTCTATAGTGTTGGTGTTATCATTGAACATGTAATAATTACAGGTCTCATAGCTATCTATAATCCCTATCATAACACCTCCACCTGCTTTTTTATTAGAATGTCTGTTACAGTAAAAACCTTTATACCCTGACAGAACTGGTTTCCAGTCACTGTTCTTTAACCATGTTTTACGAACAATAACAACATCAATCTTGTGGGAATGTAGCAAATTTTCCAATAAAAAAACACCGTGACATAATTAGAAATCACACATGCAGTGGTCTGAAGCTGGCTTGCAGAGGCACATGGAAGGACTCTGCTTCATGGTGTGTGTATACATATTTGACATGGGGACATTCTCCACTCCACTGCAGGAAAGATGTCATATGGCCATAGTAAAGAAGAGGATACATGGGGCTACATAAAAGGTACCCAAAGTGGTAGTGAAATGAAGAGCTATTCCAAAAATCATGCAATGACCATAATGTACCACCAACCACACACACACAGCAGTAGACTGGACCTGATTTGAACTTTATACCTGTGGAGACATAGAATATGAATGTCATGCAATGTAACAGTAGTGACACCACATATTTCTGACTGTAACACTGTCATGTTGAACTTTATGAAGCATGATAGCATCATCATATGCAAAGAAGAACATGTTGAGAGTAGTTAGTCCATGAATGTGCAATCACATCCCTGTGTAAAATAGTCTCAAAAGTAATAGGTGTATGTATAGACATGCAAGGAGCTTGCTGTCAGATTAGAACACCTATATGTGTAGGTGAAATAGATTGCAAACACAGTTAATGTTACTGCTGCAGTTCAGGTTTGTCTTGAATACTGTTATAGTGTGCATGTTACATAGAATAACATAATCTTTGTATGCTACAACAAGATGTTTGGAAGAGTGCTGACCATAGCTTTGGAATCACATATTGCTATAAAATTTTCACCTTACTGGGTGCTGAATGCACACACAGTTGACTGTAGTGAGAACAGAACCCCTTTGTAACTATTTACTGAACACAGTACTTAACACAAACACAACACAATTCTGTCATTTATAGTGTTGGAGAATTCTTTATAGCTAATGGCATCAGCAGATTCTGGTGAAAAGATGGTAATAACACTGTCCCACACACTGGTATAAAATGATGTCTTGAATGTCAACCAACTCAACAAACACATGCAGACTAGTTGACTTTAGTGAGACCAAAACCCCTACCTAAGTACACTGACTTGAGAACTTAGTATTTAGCACAAGCACCACAACATAAGTCTGACTTGCAGAGTGTTGGCTAACACTTTATAACTGATGACATCAGCCCTATCTGGAAAGAAGAGGATGGTAATAGCAGTGTCCCAAATGCAAGTGTAAAATGGTCTCTTGGATTTCAACTGGATAAATAAACACATGCACATACACACAGTGGATGACTGCAGTGAGAACAGAACCCTTACCTAAGGGCCACTGACTAGTGGACTCAGTATTTAGAGCAAGTACCAGAGGACAAGTCTTACTTTAATAATGTTGCAGGACAATTTATAGTGGGTGACATCACCATTGTATGTTTGAGAGAAGATGTTGAGAGGACTGAATTAAATGTATATATAGGCATGTGCAACCGTCAATATATTGACACTCCATGGGATTGTACTGATGACTGCAGGATACACAGTTATGCTTTTCTGACTAGACAAATACACCCCCACACACACACACACACACAAACACACACACACCGCTTGCCTGCAGTGAGATTCAAACCCCTATCAGTTGGAGAACTCAGTACTTAATGCAAATGCCACTACACCAGTATGACTTTTATAATGGTGTAGGGCAATTTATAGTGAATGACATCATCATTAGATGTTGGGAGGCCTGAATTAAATTGATGTGTAGGCATGTACAATTGTCAAAATACTGGTACTCCATGGGATTGCACTGATAACTGCAGGACACAGTTATGCTCTTCTGACTATACAGAGACACAAACCCGCACACACACACACACACACACACACACACACACACACACACACACACACACACACATGCCAGTTGATTACAGTGAGCTTAGAAACCCCTACCTAATGTGGTGCACCAACTAGAAAACTCAGTAGTTAATGCAAGCACCTATGCATGTGTCAGATTTTTTACAATGCTGCAGGACAATTTATAGTGGATGATATCGTCATTGGATGCTTGAGAGAAGATGTTGGGAGGCCTGTATAAAATGGATGGCTAGCTATGCATGGGTATCAAGATATTAAAGATCTGCATGTTACCAGATTGATGAGTGCGCAAAGTGTAGTATTTGCTGTTGTGTTTCCATTGTGCAGGTATACCTTAAAAAGACAGCTTTACAAAATCTTTACAAACAGTTGTCCACATTACTGCAAATATAGGACAATCTGAATATGTATTTTCAGTATAAAGATGTACACGATATATAAGAAAGCATTGTTTATTTATTTCTGTAGTGCAGTTGATATGTTTGGGAACAAGTACTGAGAAACCAAATTTCAAGTGCATGGGTGCAGGTAACACATGTCCACAGTGTAAATATATGTTATTTCCTTAAAAAGTGCTTTCACTTTTTTGTATTTTTACATGTACTCTCATGGGACGAAGAATAAATGACCAGTATACCTAAGTAGTGCATGCTTCTGTGCACTTTCCAAAGTGCACCATCAAGCAGCTAATTTGCGTGATCGATGGCAAAGTGTTCACACATGAGGCATACACATTTATACTACTTTCTTCATTTGCACATAGTTAACAGGTGAGTAAACACTGGTCTCTGTTTCATTGATAACATTATGACAGTTGTATTGGTTTCCTACTCACAAACACATTAATTGGAGAAGTCCGGCAGTCAGCAGTGTGGATAATACTGAGTATAAGAAACACACCTGTTGCTTAGCTGACTCTCTGGCAGTAGGTGTAAATGCACTGAGAGATTTCTTTGTGAGTGAAGATGATAGGGTTTCAAATCCAGGTGTATGTAATAGTTTGAAATATGTATTTATAATGTAATGAAATAGTTCTGTATTCTACATTCACTGTATATTACCTTAGCACAGTATATTGATGCAGCATTGTGGGTAGGTAAGTGCACAACTGAAGAGCAGTTCACAATCGCTCAGCATTGGTGCATGATGGCATACTCAACACAAACATAGAGGACAAAAAAATGAAGGGCTTCATTGGGTTGTTTTCACTTGTGTGTGGTGTGTGAGTCTACTTTTTAAACAAGTTGAAGATGTTAAAATGTGGTAGATAGGAAACTGGTAAAATGAGGGGCACGCAGGGAGAATAACAAAGGGAAAGTAATGTAGGAATGTCCAGGAGGGAGGTAGGAAAGAACTATAGTTATCCACTTCTTCAACAATGTAAAAATGAAAGTATGTATTAGCCGGAATTTGGACAGACACCTCAACAAAGAGGGGTGACAACAACACAACCATGATGTACAGTCGACTGGGCCAAATCAAGTGTGTCAAGAAGACATTTGTGTGGAATTGGGAGCTATGCATGGGATGAGGTTTTTTTTTTTTTTTTTTTTTTTGTGGGAGTGGTGCCCATTTTTTATTTTTCTTACTTCAGTAAGAGAGGAATGTTGGGTAAGAGGCGTAGGAATTTCTGGGTCAGGTAAGTAGAGTAGGTGAGGAAGCAGATGCAGGAAAACAAGACAAGGACCCATGCAGACAGGAACAGAAAGTTCAACTGATGAATCCTACACTAAGGCACTGTATGAGCACATCCACTCATGCATGAATCGTGCTATCCTAAATAGAACCAAGATGCTCTCATCCAAAAAAAGGAAGCCAGTCTGGTGGTCCCCTGCCATAAACAAACTTTACAACAAAAGGAAGAAACTGTTGCAGAAAAGAGGAAAATCCCAGGATGCAAAAAACTTCCTTACCAGCCTCAGTAAGAAACTGAGATCCCTCATAAAATCCTCCAAAGCTAGTTGCGAAAATAAAATTGCCAAAGATTCCAAAGACAACCACAAGGCATTCTATAACTATGTCAAGAATCTAAATGGCAATGCTCAGATCTGCTCTGAGCTAAAACAGAATGGCATTAAATATACCAATCCCAAGGATATTGTCAATATCCTAGCAGATTGATTCAGTGCCAACTTCACCCCCCTCTCACCCCCTAAATGGCCCATCTCAATACCGGAAGATTGCCAAATTCTGGTAATAATGGCCACACAGGTAAAAAAACACACTCTTCAAAGCTAAGAACACAGAATCCATGGGACCAAATGACATCTCGGGCTGTGTACTACATGAACTACAATATGAACTGGCACCTTACCTAAGTGTCATGTTTAATCATACCCTTACCTCAGGTTTCCTGCCCACTGAGTGGCGCAGAGCGACAGTTATCCCACTCCACAAGGGGGGATCCACCTTTGGTCCTGGAAACTACCGTCCCATCAGTCTGATGAGTCTTATCTGCAAAGCCATGGAGCGTATAATTATGGAACTTATAAACAAAGACATTGGCAACCTTCAAACATTGGACCCCACCCAGTTTGGGTTCTTGAAGGGCCGATATTGTCTCCTAAACCTGACTGACTTCTTCGAATCAGTCTCCAGAGCCAAGGACAAGGGTAAGGTGGTCCACACAGCCTATCTAGAACTTGCCAAGGCCTTTGACACCATCCCCCACTCTGGAATCATAGATAAACTTACTAAGCTGGGCATTAATCCCTACGTCACCCAATGGGTTGCTAACTGGCTTACTGATAGAACCCACACTGTAAAAATAGCCGACTCCAAATCCAACTCCAGACAAGTGACAAATGGAGTACCTTAGGGTTCAGTCCTGGGACTGCTCTTGTTTGGCATCTACTTCTCAGAAGTACAGGCCAACACTAAGGGACTCTGGCTAACAAAGTTTGCAGATGACTGCAAACTGGGAGCCATTATTGAATCCCCAAATGATGTGGATACTCTACAAAAGGGTCTTACAGAGACAGATGCTTGGTGCCAGAGCCATGGGTTCAAGCTCAATGCCAAGAAATGTATAGTTATCCCCTTTTGGAAAACCATGTATCTGTGAATTACCATATAGGTGGCAGTACACTAAACACTGAAAGTGTGATAAGAGACTTAGGGACACAGGTGGACAGTGGTTTCACCTTCGATAACCACATCACCACAACAGTCAGGAAATCCTTCTATGTGGCGCACCTCATCACTAAGGGATTTTCATCCAGTAAAAAGGAGGCCATTGTCCCACTGTACTCATCTCTCATTAGACCCATTATAGAATACAATGTCCCGTTTGGTATGTACCTCTCAAGACATCTACAACAACTGGAAAGGCCGCAGAAATACCTCACTAAAAGAATCACAGGCCTAAAGCAGATGCCCTACGCTGCCTGCTTTAAAAAACTCCAGCTATACTCTGTCACATATCGTCTACTCAGAGGCGATCCCTGCTTAACATACAAGGCCATGTCAAACCCAGAGATGTTGGACATGCTACACTTAAAGAAATCCCAATCCCTCAGAGCCACATGCTCCAGGGTTCTAAACCTTGTCATCACAATAAACAAAACATGCTGGAGGGATAGGTTTCTGACTGAGAGACTACCCAGACTCTGGAATAGATTACCCATACATGTCAAGCAGAGTGCCTCTTTGGCCCTCTTCAAAAGGAACCTTAACGATTGGATGGGAGAAAGGAAATTCAGCCCAGGGATCAGGTCAGTAGCCCTGCTAGACAGGGGTCCAGGGAAGTAAATAGTGTGGGAAGAAATAGCCAGGGAATTATTATGGCTAGGCTTGTATAGGCCCTAGGGCTGATAGCCTAGTACCAACCTATGAACCATTGAACAAAGAAAACAAGGCACAGGGAGGTTGAGGGACACAATAGATTGGGGGACACTGTGATTTTGGATAGGGATTGGACATCAGATGCTTATGTCTATGAAACATGGGAACAGTGAGAATCTAGTCCTCACCTGCAGAACTGTCATCACTATACCCTTACTCGGTTGGCTGTTGAAGTGATTGACGTCTTTTCCTATGGATCATAACAGAGACCATCCTCTCCATCCAGAGTAAGCATGCACAACTGGTACTGTGCATGACTCTACACACCAAGCCTGCCACTCCTGGCAGGTGACAAAATCCCCACGTCTGTCACTACTCCCAGAAAGTATCACAGCACCAGCTGCTGGGGTAATGCTACCTGATATGGATGGCCAAGGAAGTGCAGGGCAGCAGAAGCAGTCTTGCCAGATTGGGTCCCAAATGTGCTTGGCATCAGCACAGGAGCAAGAGGAATAGGAGCAGGCTGAACTATGATGGTTGGGTCACCTACATGTGCTGTAAAGCATTTTATGAGTTGTCAGAAGTGGATGGCATGGAACCATTGTAACCACACATATTGAAATAAAAAGGCAAGATATGGTTGGTCAAATTATACAGATTAAGTTAATAGCAGGGCATTTATACCACTTCTGTTGAAGTTATTATGTAATATTTTTAAAGGCTTTGTCTATATATTTGTTACCTGTGGTATTTGAACTGAAACCATTTGACTACAGTATTAGAATTGACTCCAGCTGGCTTGTGCTACAGACTGAAGCATGCATGCTTGATTTTACCGTTAGGATATGCATGCTTAATTTGCTAGTACTGTATATAACAGCAATACTTTACATAAAATAATAGTTTTGTTGTGCTACATACATATATACATACATACATACATACATATATGCATACATACATACATACCCCTTGCTTCCCTCAGTCTTTCTAAATGTACAGCACAGGCCTCCCTATTAACCATTATATCCTGGTTGGCTGTGGGATAAAAAGAAGATAACAAGAGAAGAACATTATGCATACCAGTCGTACCTATATGCAGCTCTCTATCTAATTCAAAATCTCTTTATCTGTCTATTTACACAACTGTGGGATGTCAGCAGTCCTAAACTCAGTCAGCCACTGATTGAGTGTTTGCTGTTTGCACTTTTGCATGCCATTAAATTGGTGCCTGCACTGTTCTCTTGTGTGTGGAATGACAATCACACTGGAGACAGCCTTGGCCAGACTATTCCATACCTCAGACTTGTACTGGGAGGCAGTATAGTCCCCCTGCAAAAGTCTTTGGCTGTGGCTCTTTACAAGGTGCCCAGTAAAGATTATGGGCTCCTTGAAAACTCACCTTTGACTCCTAAATTGGGCACCTTCCTTTCTACTTCTGGATATGTCCAGCCAGGGCAAATAGCAACAGATAATAGTGTTTTCCTACCATATCATATAATTGCTTTTACTACTAGTGTGCAAACCAAAACAATGATGCCAACCACATTTGCACGATATTAAGAGAAGAGCAACAGTGCCAGAACGGAAAGCAGTTTTTGAAATCAGAAGGTTAATCTGACAGCTGACATTAGTTTATGGGCTGGTTGCTGCTGCAACTGTTAGTTGATTAAACTTTGCACATGTACAGGGGGAATATGTTTTATTACCTGATACTTTTTTTTGTGTGGTGTTACACGCTGATAAAATAAACTTGTACAATGTGGGACTCGAACATATGCATTAGAGGCAAGACATATTCTTCATCATAGGTGATTTTTCATTCTTGCAACAGAAGAAGTGCTTGTTGGATGTGCTCATTATTTATATAAAAATGTACCTGACAGACTGTGGGGTTAAAGGATAAAAACATGCAGAGAAATCAAAGAGCACAGATTAAAAAACAAATAAAACTTTAATTGTACAAGTAGGTAAGAGCTTTCACATCTCAAAAGACACTTCATCAGACCATGAAAACTAACACAAACACACTGCTTAAATACACACCTTGAAACAAAGTAACTGCCAAAGCTATTTGAATGGGTCATGTGACTGCAATGTGGTTTTAAAGGTACAGTCTCATTCAGACCATATTCCTTACCTGCTTGAAGCAAAATAATCCATCTCACTACACATTCCTCTGTTTGATTTGTAAGAGCTTCCATTGTCATACTCTCTGAAATCAGCTGCAGCCCTAAAAAATTTAAAAGTATGACCAGAACCTTGACAAGAGATATGCTTCACTAGTGCATTATTCCTATCTAAGTTATGAATTTCACAAAGATGTTAACGTATATGTTCATGAAGGGAATGGTTGGTCTTGCCCACATAAAGACTAGGCAGGCTTGGCAGTTAACTAAGTACACTAGGTTATTATTTATGCAATCAGTATAAAAAGAAAAAGTATAAACTTTCTTGGTAGTAGGGTGAATAAAAAGCTTCTCCTAATCTATATATTTACATATTTATTTGCAAGTCCATCAGCTATAGATCCCTATGTTGTGAAGCAACATACAAAGTATAGTTACCTATAAAACATAAAAGGTGTTTCAACAATTTCCGATTCTTAAAACAGAACCTGGGTGCTCCCCCAATTCTTTAATCTTGTCATCTTCTGTCAGAAAGTGGCAGTTCTTTTTCGTGATTTCACAAACTTTATTAGCATTAGAAGAATAGACAACAGGCATTGCTAATTTATCAGGACAAGAGCTATTATTAAGATCCTCAAATCTATTAGAAACCTGTGGATCTGAGAAAAATGGCTTAGCTTTCCCAGACCTATCTATACTATTAGGGGTTACAAATCTATTGATTTTGTTATGAGAGTATCCCCTGTCAGAAAGTTTTTTTTTCAGGTTACTTAAAGCACCTTTAAAACGTTCATCATCATTATTAACTCTAGCCAGTCTTATCCCTTGCCCCCTAACATTCTTATATATGTGGTGGGGTGCATAGTGCTCCTATGTTGGACATGATTGTTTTTTCAAAGTTTGCTAAAAAACTAGTAATCAAGGTGAAATCTGAATTTTTAATAACTTTAACATCTAGAAAATCAAATTCAGTCTCTGAGAAACTCATAGTAAATCTCAAGAAGGAGGTCAAAGAGTTCAGAAATTCTAAAAATTCTTGTAGCGCCCTAGTTGAACCTATCAGCAAGAGGAAAATATCATCTATAAAGTGATTATGATAGCAAATATGGATCGAAAACTCGTTAACTAAAACCTGTGTGGTCTCCCATTGTGCCATGACCATGTTGGCATAAGAATTGGCACATGTGGTGCCCATCTCTACTCCTGCTTTTTCAATGTAATATTCCTTCTCAAAAACAAAAACATTGTTCTCCAAGACCATTTCCAATAACATACAGCTAGATGAAACTAGTCTGTCCTTCAGTATATTCACTGTTCTTCGTAAGAAATAGCGTGACAAAATCAATTCAAACTGAATTAGGTATTCAGGTATAGCTGTGATAAAGAATACACATCTAAAGTGACAAGTACTGATGTGGAAATGGCTTTCTTATCTTGTGTAAAGCTAAACAAATTTTGTAGAAAATACTTGGTGTCTAAGTATGGTAGGGGCTCTATCCTCAACCAGTCTTAAAATTTTCTCTACATAGAGAGTGCCTCTGTTAATCACTCATCCCTCACACTATGGGTCTCATAGACAGCCTTTTCAGTTCTTTGTGCATCTTTCAAAGACCATGTAAAGTTGGGACCAAAGGGAACTGTACAGTGAGACACTTAAATATATCTATCTACTCATCTGTACACATTTGAATGCATATCGTGTCTCAAAGCCTTAACTTTCATCTTATGTTTCAACATCTGATAGCAATTCATTTATTTTCTCTAATTAAAGACTCCTGTCCGTCACCACTACTGCCCCTCCTTTACCAGCTGGACAGATAACCAGTCCATCGGCATCTTGAAGTTCCTTAATAGCTGTAAACTCATCTTTCCCAAGGTTACAACACCTCCTATCACCTTTTTCAAAACTATTCAATTGTTTTAACAAATTATTTTAACCTACCTGGGAAAAGACTCCCAGTAAAGGGTGAAGGGGAGGGACAAAAGTGCTACATTTTCTAAACGCATTCATATTCTTAGCTTGCCTGGAAACATAGATTTTAACATAACACTCCTTACAAACATCTTAACATACAAAATATTGTCACAAACATTAACCTTGATAAACCATTTATGTGTGTGACCTGACAAGCTCCTGGTTCATACATTTGTGTGTGTTTGAATGTTATTCAGGTTTGAAGGCCATTCAATGCCAGAGAAGACAATTATAATTACAGAAGGATAATATTCAGTCTGTCACACATATAATTCATATGAGCTCCACTGCTATATGTACTTATTGTTATTTATAGTTATGTTTATTTATTTTATTTTGTTTTCTTTTTTAAAAACTGAGTGGATAAGCATTAATACAATTGTGATTCTGCTAGATTGCGACACTGGTTTACATGTACTGTGAGCATTAACTTATATCATTTACCAAACGGAAGATTGAACTACAACTGTATTCTTTACAGTCATTACTATATACAGTGCCATTGCCACAGAGACCTTGTTTGCCGTAGGTGCTCATTACTTATACAAATACATTAAAGAGTTGAGTGTTCAAAAATGCATGCGTGTGATATGATACTTCAAAAATACGTTTGATTGTACAACCATAATTCTACTGATACCCACAGATACACATTTACTATATAACTGATATCCCATGCATGTTCAATGCACCTGCTGTAGACAGTTATTTCTATGTACATTTAATATATAACTGATATCCCATGCATGTTTAATACACCTGCTGTAGACAGTTGTTTCTATGTTTGATTATTGTTTTCATGTTAATTTTAATACAAAAGTAAACTGGAGCAACAGGAATAAAACTTTGGACTTTGCTGGATGAAAACATAGGCTCCTTTGTATTGCAGCTCTATACTTACACCTGTTGCCACAGGAGCGGTTAAGACAAAGCTGTATATTTCCATATTCATTCTTAGGTATGTGTGTTAACTACCATGCAACACTGCTTATTATGTCTGTGCAGTGGCAAACAATAGACGATACAATGTATCCATTTTGAAATTGTCTACTGTATGCTTTCTGTCTGCAGGTGTTCTAGACCTGCAGGTTTTGGGGGAGATTGCTAACTGCCGAGCAATGCAACTTAGCAGGTTTGCACAATGGAAAGCAAAATATGCAACAATGTATCTTTTTAGAAAATTGTGACTGTCTGCTTCCTGTCTGCAAGTGTTCTGTTTGCTTCAAGTTTAAGCCATTAGGCTAGGTTTGAATGAAGTTAAGCAACATGCAAATGTGAGAACAAAGCTCACCTTGTTTTGTCCTTGTGAGCAATGTTGATTAGGTGTCATCCTTAGAAGACAAAGTTGGGAGAGGTAGTATATGCTCTGTGGTTCACCATGTTTAGCAGGTGTGCTACACATATAAGATTCACAGGTGTAATTTATGCATTCTTTATCATAGAAGAACATTACAAGAAATGTATTGTATTTATCCATTTATCTGTGTTTGTGCTAAGCCACATTGCACACAAATAGTAATAAAAAATAAATAAACAGCATTAAAAATACATTTTAGCAGATGGTAAAGATTTGTACACAAGTCTGGATTTGAACTGTCAGACCAGGGAACCTACAAAGCACAGTAAGGGTCTTTGATCCCTCTTTGCCACAGCAACAGCTTTGCATCAGGAATGCAAATCATTGTGCATGCAAGCAGGTCCCATTTCATCCACAGTATCAATGGGATATATAAACCTTGTACAATCTCAGCTGTTTGTACATGTTAATTAAATATTTGGTGCAAAGACTGCTCATACAACCATTTATGAATATTGTTTGCAGCAATGCAGCTCTGTCTTTTCGTTGTATTGTGGTCATTCTTCTCTTATCCGAGCATTAATCTGAGACATGTAGTCTGTAAGGCATTTTATATAATTGTCCTTAAGATGTATGATACTATGAAATGACAGTAATATACAGTTTTCAACAATGGTAAGGGAGTTCATATATTACTGAAGAGGAAGAACTGAGAAAGATGTGCTGCTCAATTCCATTTCAAAACTTGCTATAATTGCATCTACACTTTGTAAGCCTATCCTGGCTAATGTACCCACTACAGGAAAGGAAGACTGAATTGTTGTGTATTCCTTCTCCCTCACACTAACCATTCACCGTTGCAATTCATTAGCACAAAACACTGAGTAGTGCCTGCACTATGTTTGTATCCGCTACACAAAGCCAAAAGCTTGGGATTCAGCAATTATAACGAGTTCACACCTCATTTGCATTTTAACTGTGCTCAGAGGCATGAGTCTACACCATAACAAGGTATCTGTGTAGCTAGGGAACCTGAAGGTGAGAGGGCTTGTGTATTTATAGAATACAGAGGACTGACATTCATTTACATTTATCTGCATAGAAGGCTTCTGATGATGCTAAGGTATGTTTGCATTTTTCAGGTGCATGCTAGATTTGCTCACATGATATGAAGAGAACTGTTATATGTATGCATTAGGGGATTAAATTATCTGTATGCACTTCTCATACTTCATTCTTGACATAGACATTTTTGCAATGCATTGACTTTCACAGATAGACAGGTTTATTAACTGTCATTACAAGTGTTATTGCTAAAACTGGTTACCTCACAGTCTTTTCTATCTTAATCCATGGCAATGCAAAGTACTATATTGTCAATGACACAGGGATGCAAAGTACTATATTGTCAATGACACAGGGATGTAAAGTACTATATTGTCAATGACACAGGGATGTAAAGTACTATATTGTCAATGGCACACAGGTGTAATGCTTCTAAGATGGGCCATAGACACCACCAAGAGAGTGGTGGGCACAGTGAGAGGTGCCTAGTGATCATATGCAATTTACGTTTGTGTTGTACATGTGTACACATTTTATAAAAATTGTGTGGAAAGCATTCATAACAGGTGAATTATGCATTATTCCTTGAATTCTACAAACTGACATTTTCCTGTTATTTTGGGGGTGGAGGAACCAAGAATTATTTGTTTGTTTCCACATCACAACTTGGGTTTCAAGAGTTTTGCTCTTGCACTTGTGTAGTCATCCTGGTATTTCCATGGTTGTGTGGGAAAACTTGTATGTAGGCTGTGGCATGTTCTTGCATAGCATTCAGGAATTGATGTAGGATCCTGGATGCTGATGTATGTGATTTCCCCAGCATATGTTCTGTTAGCCTCTGAAAGGTTCCTGCAGCTAAAACTGTAAGTGCTACACATACCTTAGTCTCCACGGGTACTGGTTCTCCTCGGTTTGCCCTTGCTCTCAGTTGTGGTCGACAGAGGTTGCAGAGTTCCTGTAGTGTGTCTATCCACTCTGTAACACTCTACAATTTCCACATCATGCAGACTGTAGAAAGTTAACAGGGTTCAAAATACCCTTCTCCTTCTTGGCACATAGACTTGTGCCTGCTACACATACATATGTATAACAGCAACTGCAGCCCCTAAATGCCTTTCAGTGTAGAGTACCTTCAGTGGCTGTATTCCAGTATGCTTTAGAATTCAAAGGGAAAACCTGCACTGAGTCTACACGATTGCTTTGTAGCTTGTTGAATATCTCCTCCATATAGTTCAGCTGCTTATGCTGTAATTGGCATGCCACGATGTTTATTGTATTTGCGCTGCTCTACATGGCATCTAAAGCTACTTGCTGAATATAAAATGGTGCACTACCATTAGCTTTCCTTTGTTTCAGCTTGTAGTGGTTTTCAGCTTCTGTGCTTAGGCTTTTGTTTCTTGAAATCTGTTACCACAATCGTATGGATTTAACCGACTATGACTTTGTTTTCTCATTTGCTTATTTATTTTTCTTTCTCAGCTGAGATGCTACTGCTGAGTTGAGTTGCTTTTTAGATGGAATGCATAGTGAAAACTTCTGTACCTAATAGGCTTTCTACATTAAAACATAGAGTCATCATCAAAATGACTAATATATTTTTTGTATATTATTTACATCATGGCATACTAACAATCATTGTATATAACGATAAATTGGAAAGTCAGTATTATGGTTAGTTAACATTGTTAGAATTCGATAAATGTCTAAGAATGAAGTTTTCCTAAACATAATTACACTGCGGCAGACAAGAAAATTAAAATGAAGTACTCGGAAATTTATCATGTGCAGATGATAAAAAAATCAATCCAGAAAATGAAATTATGCAGAGCAGTTGGTGTGAATAAGCTCTTGAAACATTTTGAGTACACGGCATAGGTTTAGTTCAGACTGATATAGTCATACTTAATCAGCAATGATTGTGTTACAAACTCTCCAAATGAAAGCATAGTTCATACACTGAATTAGTAAAGCAGAACTGCTTTTTGAATTACATTTCAGAAGCCTTGATATAGGCAAAGCAATCTCTTTAATGACTAAAGTAACAAGTAAATGTGCAGAATTACATAACTACTGGGAAAATGATACACTCTTGTATTTAAAGCAGGATAATTGCTTTTGAACAGTTCAAAAGAATTGATATTTTTAATATCATGGTACAGAAATAAAAGAGAAAATGCCACTTTACTAATTCATCCAGCATGCAATGAAATCAGACATTTTGTATTTTAAATGTGGTTACTAAATAATTAGATTCTCTCACATGTGTTTTGACTAAAATGTAGTACATAGCCCCTGTTATTTTATATTTCACTACTAACTTTTTAACTATGAAAATCATGCTAAATAAAAAAGGACTGGGGCCAAAAGAGAAATATCTTCTTTCCTTATAAAATGTGTTTCATTAAAATAGTTAAATGATGTCCAACAGGCAGTATGCCTGTCTAACAGGTGATAATGATACAATGAAAACCTGGCTTTTTTAGAAATGTAACAGGTGATATCATTTACTGCACCAAGCTGCAGCAGTCATATAGAGTTGCGTGTTTCCCTTTCCTGTTGAGTATTAACCTTTGATATACCATATTCTATCATAATTAAGCCAAACTGAAACATTAAAATAGTTCACACATTACTGCAGTAGAAAACTATCCTATAACGTCCATGCAACGATCCCCACCACCCTTTTTCCCATTTTTTGCATGGGGTCAGGGTGTTGTGTCAACTGTCACCATCTTTCTCATTTTAATGCACTCCCTTACCCTCTTCAACAGCCATGCTTGAGTGTTGCAGGTCCACTCTCACAAAATCCATCCATCTCTTTGCTGGATGCTCTCATTTCATTGTGTCTTTTTCTTGTATGTCCCACATTTTCTTCTTCACTAGACTGCCTTCTGCTTTCCTGCACACGTGTCCAAACCATATAATTTTTTTCTGTTTTTAGCTGTTCTGTAATTACAGCTAATTGGTCTTCTTATCTGATGGCCTAATTTCATCTTTCCTGCAGGGTGACTCCAGCCATCCATCTCAGCCACATCACTGCATCACCTCTAGCTTCCTTAGCTGCTCTGCCTTCACTACCCAGGATTCTGTGTCATACAGTAATACTGGCCATACTACTTCTCTGACACACCATCCCTGATACTCCCAGTTGGCTGCAGTCCCTTTTGGTGAAGCTTTGGTCTCCTCGTTCAGACTTCTATTTTCCTCAGAACCATCCCAGATACTTAAAGCTGTTAACCTGTTTCACTATTTCCCTTCTCTCTCAGTTCTCAGCTTCTTTTTATTCTCCCATTTGCTGCCATTACAGCAGTCTTGTTTGTACTCAGTTCAGTTTCAGTTCATGTGCTTTCTTTATTTTGCATTCCATTCCCACATCCTTTGTTGAACTTTTTGTTCAGAGTCTGCCTGCAACACCACATCATCTTCATGTAGCAACTTTGTTGATTTGTCCTGTCAGACCTGTTTGCTGATGTACTTCATCATCAGTGTGAACAGCAGTGGGCTCAGAGCTAAACCTTGATGCACACATTTTCCCTCTGGAAACCCCTCAGTGAGTTGGACACTGTTTGCCCTTTTGTCATTGAGTCCTTCTGCATAGCTTGCACTAATTCTACTAATGATTCTGGTACTTCAAACCATTGCAGGACTGCCCATATCAGTTTTCTTGACACCTTGACATATGCTTTCTCCAAGTGTAGGAATACCCAGTTGGATTCTTTCCTCATCTGTAGCTTCTTTTCAACTATCTGTCTCACTGCAAACATCGGGTCAGTTCTGCTGCATTCTGATCTGAATCCCTCTCCAGAACTCGTGCAGTCTGACAGGAGTTTTGTACCTCTGTATTGCCCACAGTTGTGAATGTCCCATTTGTTCTTGCACACTGGCAATAGTATAGAACCATAAAAAGCTCTCTATCATGTCACCCAGTAAAAATTTTCAAAAGCCTTTTAATAAAATTGCAATACAAAGTAAAATGGTTGCCTGCTTTCATCTTAAGTATTAGATTTCTTCAGAACATAAATTATGAGCAGTCCCAGATATTTAAAGTTTAAGAACCCATCACCTGTTCAGGGAGTAGAATAACACCATATCCTTCCTTTAATTACTAAGTGGTATAATGCTATAAATTACCAGAATACACACATACATTTTGATGCAAATCACAACAAAATGGTTCAGCAACATCACTGTTACATGTTGTAGTAAAAAAAAAAGTATAAGGAGACAAAGAAAAACCAATGAAAACACATTTACCTCTTTAACTTTTATTAAAGAATTGCTCATTTCATTCTGATCTTCTCACTGAGACCTGGAGAACTCATTACATTAGCTCTAAGCTGCCACAACTCATGAAATTCCAGTTTAGTTTTCCAATCATCCCTCTGTGATATGGTTGCACCCTCTCAAGTATAGAAAAAGATACATGCCTGTGTTGGAGCAAACAGAATCTTTAGCAAGAACATTTGTCGTGGGAATATACTAAGAGATTTTATTGACTGGAAGGACATCTCTACATATTTTTTAAAAATTTCCCAATCCTGTTCCAGACATGTGATCCATTATTTGGATGTTAAGATCACCAAGGATTATACTACCCAAAGGTTTCACTCACGTATTTACAGGAAACCAACTCATTCAATAATTCCCCGTCAAATATGCTAGAGCCCAAAGTATTCCCTTGATCTTGTGAGCTTTCTCTCCAGCCAACTTCCAGGTCTTCTGCCTGTTCTCTGTTGACCTTAAAGCCTTTTGTGACCACTGGTTCCAGCTGATTGTGGAAACCAGTTGTTTATGCCATGAGATGATTGTTTCACTTGGGATGACTTTGCAATCGCTTTTTCTACTTCAGTGCTTTTTCCTTACTAGGAGGAAGTCTACCCAAGTTGCATGTTGGCCACTGCTGTATATAATTGTTTAACTGTCTTTCTAGCTGAAACTTGTTCAAGAACAAGATGTCTGAGTTTTAACTTCTGTTGGCTGAATTGATTTTTGGATTTTCTAAATTTAGGGTTTGGATATTTCAATTACTTTTTGCTTTTGGTCTCATTATATTATAGTTTGTTATATTTTAAATTTTGTTTTACTGCAAAGGCCTTTTTCTGAAAGTCTTAAAAATGTTTTTTATTTTTATTTATTTTATGTATTTGACATTTGTTTACTGGGATAGTTTGTCTGGGTCAGAAGAACATGTTTTCAGCAGAGGCCCAAGGAGAAAAGCTCCAACGGCAGACCATAGTTTACAGACATATTACACACATTAAAATGTCTTAGCTTAATACAGAATAAAATAGTTCTAGGTTCTTGTAGAGGCACAGTCATTACAGCATTCAAACATAAAAGAAAAATAGCCAATGTATATACACTATACTACATTCTTTAGCTTCTAGACATTGAAGATGGGTAGAAGGCATTCTTTCATAATGTAAATAGTTGATAATTTTCCTAATCAATTTTTTTTGTAGGGAGAAGATGGGAAGAGTGAGGAAAAGTGGGGGTTAGTGAACTCAAGTAACATTAGTTAGGAGGGAAGACTAGGGAAATGAGAATATACAGTTGGAGCAAAAAAGACGGGGAGAGAAAGCAGAGGTGAAATTAACCAGGAGCAGAGCATGAGCACAAACATGATTTATTTAGATGTTTTTTAGTGAGGTTTTGAAGACTACCAGGCTAGTTCTAGTTGATAGGGGGAGAGAGTTCCATACTTTACTAACTGAGTAAGAACAAAGGCTTTGTCCTGTAAGTTTAGAAGGGTTGGAGACAGTAAGATTTTTTTTGTCTTCGGACCTAAGGGTTCTATTGGGGGTGTAAGTTTTGACTAAGTGGTTCAGCACTTGCCAGGCTGATGGTATATAGATAATGCTGCATAAGGTTAAGAGATGGACATAATGAAAGTGGTTAGGGAGCTCCAGCCATTGAAGTGCAAGTAGTGCTCTACAATTATGTGTGTAGGTTTTTGAGTTAGTGGCAAACTTTGCCATTTTTTGTGGGACTGTTCTGTTTTGGATCTAATGGAGGACTGGTGATTAGTAAGGATAGTGGCACCATAAAGTAGGAAGGGGAGAAGTAAAGTTTTAGCATGAGTGGCTTTGGTTGATCTGTTCAGGGAGTGTTTGTTTCTATAGAGAATGGCTAGCTTCTGGTGAGTTTCTTAATATTATGTTGTACATGGAGATCAAAATTGAGTTGATTGTCTATGATGGCTCCTAGCAGTTCAGTCTGGTGGACTATTTCAATGACGGTGTTGTTTGCAGAACATATTTTGACCTGATTTATGTCAATAAGGTTATTTTTTGGTAGGAAGAGAAGGAGTTTGGTTTTCTTAGGATTAAGGAATAGTTGAGTGTTAGGGAGTCAGGTTTCAATGGCAGTAAAGGTTTGTTGTGTGATGGAAAGTAGTTGGCGAAGAGTAAGAGAGGTGCAGATGATAGTGGAGTCCTTTGCACATTGTATGAGTGTTCCTGGGGATAAGGAGATATACAGCTCATTTGTGAAGATATTGGAGTAAAGGTCTAAGAATGGAAACTTGTGGGACACCAGTGGAGTTATGTAGAAAGGGAGAGATTTAATTTACCCAGTTTACATCTTGTTTTCAATCATATTGGTAACTGTTAAACCCCTGTAGGGTGGGAAGCATAAATCCTAGGTTAGAGAGCCTATCCTGGAGTATGGAATGAGAAACAGTGTTGAATGTTTTGGATAAGTTGAGAAATATAGTGGATACAAAGTTACCTGAGTGTCTCTCGCCTTATTTACTGAGTGAAAGACAGAAGGGTAGTGGATGTGCTGTTAACTTGGCAGAAGCCATGTTGTGTGTGAGTGAATAAATTGTATTGCAACAAGTATTGCATTAGTTGTTGGTGAATGCCTTTTTTCAGTATTTTGGATGTGGGAGATAGAAAGGCTATGGGTCTGAAGTTAGTGAATTCCGTGGAATTTTCCCCTTTGTGACTAAGAATAATAAAAGACATTTTCCAGCTGCTTGGAACTAATGATTCTGAGATGGATCTATTGATTAGAATACTTACAGGGTATGCAACAGAGTCAGCAGCTCATTTAAGGTACTGAGGCAGGAGCTTATCTGAAGTGGTGGATCAGGGCCTAAGTTTTAACAATAGTCTTTTTTATGAGACTAGTGGGTTTGAGTTGAAGAGCAAAAGTGGTTGAGATTTCGGAATGGGGTTTTGGACTGTTACGGTGGAGAAGGTCAGGGTTAGGCAAAGACACACAGTTGCAGGCAGTAGTAGTAGTGGTGGCGTGGGTGGGGCAGGGGGGTGGGATTTTAGAGAAAAGGGTGGCTATAGATTGTATAAAGTGGTTGTTGAACTCATTAACTGTCTGAGAGAGAGGGGCGACAGGAGAAGGGAGAATATTCCTTTTTTTGTTCCAGGGTTAAGTAGGGATTTGATGGATGATGAGAATTTCTAGGGGTTAGTTCTGGTCCTGTTGGAGATGGGTGTAGTACAATTGTTTGTCTTTGGTCAATTGCTTCTTAGCTTGGTTACGGAGTTGTTGCTAGACTAGTAGATTTCTTTATTTTTATTGTGTTTCCAATTATCTCAGACTATATCTCTTTGTTTCATTAGAATTTTGCATGCTTTGAATAACCAAGGAGCAGAATTCTTTTTAATTCTTTTAGTGTGTACTGACATAAGATAATTAAGTATTTGTAGGAAAATGGTGTTGAAATATTGCACAGCTTCATCTACAGGGAGATATTTTAGTGAAGGCCAATTCATATTCTTTAGTAATTCACTGAATTTATCTTGGAAAAAGTTTGTTAGGTTGCAGACACATATTAGCGTGTGCTTTTTAGGTAGGTGTGTGGTGACTCTAATAGCTAATGTGGATAGGTGGTCGCTAAGGGAATTGGGAAGTGTGCCTGTGGAGATAAAGTAGGATGGGATACTGTAATATAGTCAAGAGTAGATTGTTCAATATATCCCGGGATTCATGAAGCTTGCGCCAGGTGCAGGCGTAGCGCCGGCATTCTAACACCAAATATGGCCACCGAGCGATTCAGGTATGAGCTGTTTCCACATGCACTACCTGCGTACGCTACACCCACACAACTCCCGAGCCTTGTATGCTAATTACCACATGTGCAGCAGTGTAGCATGCAATTGAAGGTATATAGCGATTCAGGAAGTGGTGCAGGCGTAGTGTAAGCATGCAGAAATGTAAACCGTAGAAAATGGTTTACATTTTTGCAAACATAAAATCGGAGCCATGACAGCTGACCAAACACATGTATTATATTGTTAATAAAAAGCAAAGAAGAGGAAACAAATCACTACGCCAGCCATAAAAAAAAAAAAAAAAAACTTTTACTTTGTGTTTTTTCTTTATACAAATACATGCACTTCTTTTTCAGACAATAAGAACATATTAAATTAAATATATTATATGCTTTGGATACCCAGCTGACCCATTTTGTTAATATATGCCAATGGCTAAATATATAGCCATTGGCATAAAAAAACATGTACAAAATATAAAATTAACATTTAATATATATAGTCGCACTATCGCGACGTGGAAGCGCAGGGCAGTGGCGCGCAATGGGGATCGCAAGGAATATATAAAAATATAGAATAAAACCACAATGAAACACATATCACAATTTCCCCATAATAGCTAATGGCAGGCATGCTACACCATACTATGGCGCAAGGGTTGCTAAGGGGTAGTGACAGTGTTATGCGCAATAGCTAGGAATTAGTAGGCAATGCCATGCAAATGAGAGGAGTAATAGTGAATCGCAGATACCCCGCAGGTGTAAGGATGCACCTCACAGCATAGCATTATAATACTGAGGTGTCCCCTTGAGATAAAGATGACATCAAGAGAGGGGTGTGTCGCCATTGCTGTAAGCATTGCTAAACCGGTTTGCCCCTAGTTAGGCAAAGCTGCAGGATAGGGGTAGGTTGAATTGGCCATAGCTATGCTTAGCTGAAAGCCCACAAGGTAACCGAGTATGCATGTGAACAGAGATGAAAATGTGCATAAACCCGGTAAATGGGTATGGGCGGTGCATACTGCAGCTGAAACAGGAAGGATATAGGGAAGAAATAAGGAAATGCTGCAGCAGTGAAATTCGAGTACAAATGACTAATTAACACCTAGGAGCCTACAGGGGGCCATTGACAACAGCTAACAAGGCTGAAAGCAGCTACCTGCAGAACAGGAAAGAGGAGGGACTGTACGGCAAAGAAAACAATAAAGTGTCAAAGCAGAACAAAGCCAATTTGCAGTATATCAGCTACAAGGCACATCTTTCCATGACTGGGTAGGGAAAGTACAAAACAAGAAAGATGGCAGGTGGATACATGCCTGATAATGGGAGGGGATCCAGGTCTAAAAGTGAATTAAAGGGCAACAGATTAATCAAGGCAGGCCAGTAGATCTCCACAGTAAAGGCCCCATACTTGCAGTACTCATTGCAAAACCCATAATTAAGACATGCTGCAGCTGGAATAGCTCATACACACCCACTGACAACAGCAGCATCTATAGCACAATACTATAAAGTGTGAAAGCACCTCACACACATTTGTGTATTCCCATACACTCTGCACCAGTGGTGGATACAGACGGGGAACTTTTATTATGTACATGTTAGGGGCTGCCATAGCTTTGCTCCACCAGCATGTGTTGGAGACTGAAGGTGGTGTGGAGGATGATGCATATGACCACCTCAGGCACCAGAGGAGGAGGAGAGTGTTCAGACCCAGGGTAACCTACCAGGGGCTACATGATCTGGAGATAGTAGAGCATTACAGGGTGGACAGGGACATCCTACAGCAACTTGTGGAGTTTTGCCGGCCACGCCTCAGAGCCAGAACAAACAGAGGGGAACCCATCCCAGTGGATACAAAGGTATGTATAAGCCTGAGAATACTAGCTATAGGTACCTTTCAAAGACCAACTGGGGATATCATGAAGATCTCACAGGCATCAGCATCCAGGGTACAACACCAGTTCTTGGATGCCATGTTACCACATGCCAATGAGCACATATACTTCCCCCGAATGCAGGAGGAGTTGGCCAGCAATATGCGTCTCTTCCACCATGTGGCAGAATACCCGGAGGTACTGGGTGCAATAGACTGCACGTACATACACATCAAGTCACCACCTGGTGTGCATGGTAGGTGCTACATAAACCGCAAGGGATACCACTCCATCAACTGCCAGGTCGTGTGCAATGCCCAGGGCATTATCATGGATGTGTGTCCTCACAGCCCTGGAAGCTATCATGACTCTCACGTCTGGCATGCCTCACAGCTGTATCAGTTATTTGCCAGGGGGACATCCCAAATGGCCACCTGGTGGGGGATGCTGGCTATGCACTGGAACCGTGGATGATAATACCCATCAGAAATGCACACCACAATGAGGCACACCCACAAACCAGAATCATCATAGAGTGTGTGTTTGGGATGCTGAAATCATGGTTCCATTGCTTGGTCATATCTGGTGGAGCCTTGCAGTACTCTCCAGGCACATGTGCCCACATCTTCATAGTGTGTACCATGCTACACAATACGGTCCTGTAGAAACAGCTGCAGCAGAGACAGAATGGTGAAGGCCCTCACAGCCCACCACCATTGCCAAGGGCCCCACAGGCACAGAGGTACTCAGATCACGAACACCCTGAGCTAGCCCCAGTAGACAGACAGAGGTATGCCCAGTATGCCCATGCCTTGGCAAAGAGGGAACGTATAGCACACACACTGACAGTGTAGGCACCTAGGGACTGACACCTTTCTCCACCTGCACACACAGTAAAAATGGATGGCACACACACAAGACTACCTGTAAATTGTCATGGATAGGCAGTCTACTGTGTGCATCCAACATAGGCAGCCCTCAACTACTGCACACACAACTGCCATTGGCATAAGGTAAGTCAACACCTGAACAGTAAATTAAGCTATCAGCATATGCAGATACTTTATGTATCGATTCATAGGTAGGTACTTGGCCAACTGCCAGAGGCCATTCATAAGCCCAGCCAAAAATGTGTCAGCTTTTGCCATTCCATTGATTCATTAACTGTCCCTCTGTGGAGCAGAGCCAATGGCGGGATCCCTGGGGTGCATCTACTGTTCCCCATTCACTCTTCAAGGTTTCTCTTGCAGAGTGTTAGTGAGGGGCTCTGTATAATGTAGTTAGGGATGTTGTTCCAAAGTATGGGGAGTGTCTGTGACAGAAAGCTGTCCCTCCAGTATCTTCCAGTTATTGTTCTGGCAAGGTTCATCTCACTACAGTGTGTGGCTCACTGTGACATGGATTCCCATAGGTGGAGCATATCCAACAAGCCTGAGTTCAACAGGCTGTGATGGCCAGATCATCTCTGGGTAAACGAGATGCCACTGAGTAAAGCAGGAGTTTATTCAGTCTGGCTGCATAGGCCATATGTTGGAGGCCAGTATTCCCCTTGGCGAGGTACATTCGTGGACTCCCAGCTGTTGGAAGTGCCTTCTGAGGTACATCCCACATGGGTTATTATACACTATGATGGGACTGATGAGTGATGAGTAAAGAGGCACTATAACCCCAGTATGTCTAGATAGGAATCCTTTAGTAATCAGATGGCCTACATAGAAGGATGTCCTAACTACTGTGGAGATATGATTGTCAAAGGGGAGATCACTATCTACCTTTGTCCCCAGATACCCCATTACCTCGTCTGTATTAAAGTGGCTGCCACTTATGTGTTAATATGTGGGTCCATATTCCACAATGGAATGACCATGCAGCTAGTGGCACTTGGCTGTAGGCGGTGACGTTGACACCCTGTGATGTTCTCTGTGAGACCCCTTGAGGGATGTCTGTGTCAGCTGGACTATCAATCATGGCTCCCAGTTTGCAGTCATTGCCAAACATGGTCTGTCGTAGTTCACCTGTGTTTGCTTGTACCTATGAGACATAGATGCCAAACAGTAGGGCTCCCAGGACTGAGTCCTGTGGGACACCAGTCGTGACTGGTCAAGAGTTGGACCTGGAGACTGCTAGTCATACCATGTGGGTTCTGTGTGTAAGCCCGTTGGCAACCCATCCTGTGATGTATGGGTGCATGTACAGGTTGGTGAGTTTATCAATAATACCTGAGTGGGGAATGGTGTCAAAAGCCTTGGTGAGGTCCAGTTAGTATGTGTGAACCACCTCTCCCCTCATCTAATGTCTTGATGACTGTCTGTAAGACGTCAAACAGTTTCAGTAGGCATGAACTGCACTCAACCAAGCTGACCTGAGTTGGGTCACGTGTTCAGAGGTTACCAATGTCTTTGTTAATGAGTGCCATGAGGATGCGAACCATACTATTGCAGACCAGGCTAGTCAGGCTTATGGGGTGGTAGTTACCATGGTCAGTTGTGATTCCTCCTTGATGGAGTGGAATAACCGTTGCCACTTGCCATTGTATGGGCATGTAGCCTGTGGAGAGGCTGAGGTAGGAAAGCTTAATTAGGTGGGGTCAGGTTGTCTTGTACAGTTTGCAAGATGCAGTCTGGGACAATATACATATATGTATATATGAAGAAATGAAAAGCACACCAACCACACAAAATTCCAATCCCAGTACCTGGTTACTCGGGCAATGCGAAGTATAAATATATAATGAAGCCAAAATCACCACCAATGTGAAGCAAGAAACCACATTTAATTCGATCAAGAAAAAATTCACGAACACTGCTGCATCAACAAAGGTTAAGCGCTTTCATCTGTCCCTTCCAGATTTCATCAGAACCTCACTTATAAACAGATTAAGGCGCCAAAATTAGCAATAATTAAATAATCAACTCAATTAAGAACATTGATAATAATAACACATTCAATGCAAATACATTAGTTACAAATGCATTAATAATATGATGTACCTTATATAAAAATATGCATACTAGTACAAAGGCTGAATATCCATACCTCAGCATAAAATCATGTAAACTAGTATTCAATAATAATTGTGCAAAATGACTATGTATGTGTATATTCATACCACTAAAAATACCACTGTAACTAACATGGGGCTAACCTGTACCCATTTAAATTTGTACATCCCTAAATTAAAAAAACTGAAACTTAATAAAAAACTGAAACTTGATAAGAAACTAAAACTAGATAAAAACTAGATGAAAACTAACAATCTGCTATTGTACTTCTATTATATAATAAATCCCACTGTGTACCTAACCAAATCCACACATAGTGGGAATTTGAATATGTTTACCTAAGAATAACCAGATAACAATAAAAAGTCGTAGTAAAAAATGGTAGTAAATACAACTCACTCTACCTCAGACTGGGAATGTAGCTAGATGACAAAATCACTAGAAAATATATAATAATAAAATAATAAAATAAAATAAAATAAAAAATATTAATACTGAATATTACAAAGGGGGGATTGAACCTACCCTACCATAACAACTAAGTCAAACACCAGCCACAGCTACCCATTACCAAATTAGGAGGAATCTAATACTAAAAATGGTTTCAGGCTAATATGTTCATTTATTCCTGGGAATGTAGTGGCATCAAGACATATCTGCCATCTACTCTCCATAGCCCCTAATGTGGCTTTCCAATTTCCACCACTTCTTGATCTATCTACCTGATCTATGATGGCAAATTTAAACCCGTGATCTTTTCTGTTGACAATAATGTGTTTGCTAAGTGCATTCTTCTCATCTCCTTTCTTAATCTTATATGTATGTTCATAAATTCTGGTTTTTAATCTTGTTTCAGTTTTCCCTATGTAATAAACATTACACTCGGTACATGAGGCTAAGTATACTACTCCTTGGCTGTTACAGTTACCAAATTTGAATTTCACTATACTTTTCATTATGTTCTCCAATTTAATACTAGTGTTGACATTAATGAATTGACACTGTCTACAAAAGCCACATTTGTGTGTCTTTTTTAATGTACAAAGTTTCCCTTTCTTCTGATTATCACATCTTTCTATAAGTCTCTTCAAATTATGTCCAGTTTTAAATGTTATATTGGGAGTGTGACCTATTATATTTCTCACTTCCTCATCCATATTAAAAATAGACCAATGTCTGCGTAAAATTTCCTTGATAATGTTAGTATACGGGTTAAACATAATAACACAAACTTGTCTATTAATGACTTTACTGCATTTTATGTTGGTATCAACTTTCCCTAGTAGTGAATTATACTTAACACCCCATTGTGATCTAACATATTCTACTACATCTTCAAGCATGTCAGTTGGATAACCCCTTTCCATGAATAATTTCTTGATGTAATCTAGTTCTTGTGACATAATGGCTCTTGTTGATGACATTCGGGCTGCTCTCACACACTGGCCTTTAACCACGTTTTTGAATGTGTGAGGAGGATGGCTGCTCCCAAATTGGATATAATCATTGGAAAATGTGGGCTTACGATACAGTTTGGACGTGTATCCAACCTCAGTAGTACTAATGTATGTATCTAAATAAGCAATACCACATTTATCAACTGTATGAGTGAATTTCAAGAATTCTGTGGTCTTATTTATATAATTAATAAATTCAGAAATTCTATCCTGTTCACCTTTCCATACAATGAATATGTCATCCAGGAAACGGGTATATACTAGCATGTGTTTGTAATATTCACTAGGAAATACATACTGGTTCTCCCATTCTAACATGACTAGATTGGCAAATATGGGTGCACAGGATGCACCCATAGCCACACCTCTAATTTGTCTAAACATCTCACCTTGGAATTCGATGTAATTATGTTCCAAAGTGAGCTCCATCATGCTCATAATTAAATTAATTTTATCCCATGTATATCCGGAATATTTCCTCATGCTGTTACAAAAATAGTCTAGACCAATATCTTTTGGTATACAGGAGAACAGATCTTTTACGTCCACTGTTATAAATGTTATATCCTTATCCCAAACCTCATTGTTAAGTTTACTAAGAAAATGCCAAGAATCTTTTATCAAATGTGAAACATTGTTGTATATGTGTTTCGTCCAACAATCCACTGTAACACCCAAATGAAAAGTTTTAGATTTAGAACCAGATATAATAGGTCTGTAAGGGGGGTTGTTAAGATTTTTGTGGATCTTAGGAATACCTATTATGTGGGCCATTATAGGATATTCATTTCTAATGAAATTATATAATTCTTCCATAATTCTATTATCCAATAGATATTCTTCAATGGCCAAATCGATCCATCTACAGCCAATGTGCATCTGATTCACAGGGACCACCTCATAATTACCTGAGTTAAACATAATATCATGTAATTGCTTAATGTAGTCATTTTGATATACAAGCATGATCCCCCCCCCTTATCAGGTTTCATGATCCTAACATCTTGGTTCGAAATAATGTCATGCAGCATTTTCCTTTCTTCCCTAGTCAAATTGTCAGTAGGAGTGTCAGGTAAACAATTTTTCTTCCCAATATTATTACATAATGCATACACTTCTCTGGACACCACATGTTCATAAAGGGCTACATGATGGTTGTTAGGTGGAATAAATGTACTTTTCTTCCTCAATGTCTTTTCATTCATGATGGAACTCTCTCCAGTGTCTTTGAAAAGTATAGCTAGATTCAATCTTCTACAATATAATTTAACCTCTTTTATTATGTCAAATAGGTTAAACCTTCCCGTCGGGATGTATTTCATACCTTTACTGAACAGGGAAAACAGTTCGTATTTTATTTCCATATTAGTGTAATTATATACCATAAATCCCTTAAAGTTATGAATCACTGGACTACTTATAATATTCACCTCATTTGTCTCTGTGATACTAATATCAGTAGTCGCTTTCTCCATCTCACGATCCATCTTAGGGATAGGATTACAAGTACACTTTAGTCTCGATAACTCTTTTGAACTTTCTTTGGGGCTGGAAAAAATCTCCCTCCTTGAAAATTTGAATTCCCATCCTGTCTATCATGTATGTTCTTACCACTACTTTGTGCTAACAAATTTGCATTGTAACCACCCCTCTGTTGTTGTGGCCAAATGTACATTCTACCAATCCTATACAGTTTGGTATCTCTCTCTATTTTATGGACTTTCCTGTTGTATATACTCCTCATCCTAGAATTGGCTATCTGAAATTGTTTATAGTATAATTCATGCCATTTCTCAAATTCAACATCAGAGGTAATTTCCTCATTTAATACTTCTAATTCATTGTATAACTTGGCAATTTTTCCATCATTATATTTCAATAGCAGCTTCATATACATGTTGCCAAACATATCAAATAGTGTGTTAAAATCTTGTATAACATTGTTATTAATTTCAATTCCTAATGGGAGTTTAAAAAAACGTAACCCTTTAGGCACAATATGTGCCTTCATGCATTTTTCTAACTACATATTATCAAGTTTAACACTTTTAAATTGTATTAACTTTTTACCCATTAGGTTAATCCTCGTTTTTATACTGTTAACATAAGGTACACTAAAAGCATCCATGTTATGTCTATTCATAAAATCATCATTTAAACAAAATTCAAGGTCATCAGATAAAAACTCTTGCATAATATTGTCCTTATTTCCTTTATCAAGTGTCCTCTGATCAATTCCATGTTTTCCCGTTTGTTTAAATGATTGAATAGGGCTAGAGATAAATTCTTTAAAGACAGTACCTGTATTAGTTTTATTCGCCGCCTTGCTGGTAACACTCGAATATGTTTTGGTCTTTTCACGTAATTTGGGACGTGCCCCCAGTCTCAATGTTTCCTCTTTGTTGTGAAATAAGCTGAAGTCAAATGTGAATTCAGCTTCAGAAAGTACATTCTCTCCTGTTTCTTTGATATCCAAATCAACAGAACACTTCGGTGTATTTTTCTTTTGCATTTGGCCGTTAGACATTTGGCCATTGGGTATGTCCCCCGCACTGTTCAACTCGATCCATTCCACTATGAACGGAGGTGTATCAGGTATTTTGTCCCTTCTGTTCGGTGAACTAGTGCTGCTACTAGCTTGCACATTAACTGCAAGCTTCCCCACTAAATCGAGAAGCTTGTTGACGTCGGCTTGTAACGTAGAGACTTCCGTTCTCAAAGAAAGAAACTCTGCCCTGCTCAATGAAGTATCCATCGGTGCTGGTTCGGCCATGAACAACACTGAAGAAATGAAAAGCACACCAACCACACAAAATTCCGATCCCAGTACCTGGTTACTCGGGCAATGCGAAGTATAAATATATAATGAAGCCAAAATCACCACCAATGTGAAGCAAGAAACCACATTTAATTCGATCAAGAAAAAATTCATGAACACTGCTGCATCAACAAAGGTTAAGCGCTTTCATCTGTTCCTTCCAGATTTCATCAGAACCTAAAAGTAGCTGGTTCAGCTCACTTATAAACAGATTAAGGCGCCAAAATTAGCAACGTGTCTGGAAACATGCCCAACAGTACTCATTTGTGAATGCAAACTCCAGCACTATGTTACACACCAACCTATACGAGGTCATACATACTGTCAGCTGCCTGTCTGCCATGATTAGCCACATACCCATACACTCAGACCACCTTTTGAACTATACACATGGCCACATGGCTCTGGCATATTCCATGTTGTTGTGCAGGACCTGTGATGCAGTTTCCTGGACTGCATGGAAACACATGTAGGAACTGTCAGGTCTTGTAGCCCATGCAGGTATGTCCCAAGGCCTGGGTAGCATTCTGCCATTGGCCAGAATGATACTGCAGTACAGGGACAAAAGGATTGTATTCCACAATTGTCTAGTGTAGTGGTGCAAGTCAAAGGGTATCCACTATCTGTCTGCCTGGGATAACATGGTTGACGGACCATGATGCTTTGCCAGACAGGGTCTGCACCTGTCACCCCTGGGAATCTGGATACTGCCTAGGGCTCATGCTTCCCCTATAGTGCCTTCATCATGCACAGTTCAAGTGAAAGCCCACTGCTGTTACAGGGACAGCCAAGCAATAAACTGTGGGTCTCACTACACAATGATACATGTCAGAAACACTATACGGACACACATATGTCAATCCCTAACATGGAGAACATATCTGTGCAGTAGCTGAGACATGTGTCAACGCTCCGGAGAGCACACCTGCATGATCATGTTATAACACATACCTCACCTCTTGCCCATTATCCTTTATTGGAACACACGGGCCGCAGGTGTGTCCATATTCCTGAAGGATATGTACACCCCAACACTAGTTGCACTTGCATTACTTCAGATGCATTATGCTGAGCAACTACCTTTGTGCCAAACTGGAATTCAAATTGCACCTTGAGACAGATCACCCACCAAGCCGCAGATTTCCCAACTGTCATAATGTGCTGTAATGGGGAAGATTAGGTCTGAGACAGAACCATAATAATGGCTGCTCTCAACTATTCCATTATGAACTGGGAAGACTCCTCATGTACCAACACCTGCGCTCAATGCATGTTGGATTCCATTGACCTCACTGACCTGGATCACAGTAGTCACACAAATAGGGCTAATAGTATGCTACACATCATTAGTCTCCAATGCCAATGTTATGTTTCCTAAGAACAGAGTGGTGACTGTCATGGCACCCATACAGATGGACAATGCATGTGCAAATGCTGAATCCTACACAAATAAACCTTAAGCAGTCACATATGTGCAGTGATTGTGCCATTGAAACTGAACCAGGATTCAAGCCAAAACAAACAAGAAGGCAAACTGGTGGTACCATGCTTTAAACTGTACAACAGAATGTAGTAACTGCTGCAATAGTGAGCACAAATGAGTGTAGGTGATCTCTGGTCAGCCTCTGTAAGATGCAAATACACCATATAAAACCACACAAAGCTACTGTGAAACTAATCAGCCACATATTATGAGGCCAAGCACAGAGCATTCTATAGCTGTGTCATTCATTGTAATGGCAATGACAAGACCTGCCGTGCTGCACAGCACTATGGCATGGGAAGTACTGCACCTACAGAAATAGCACCTGTTCATCCAGATAGGGTCTTGGAGAACCTAAACCCACTCCCACCCCCCACCCCCAACAGGTACACTTAGTAATATTTCCATGTACACTACAGGGCCCCTGTGATGATGACTATGCAGGTACAGGCTGCACTCTCTAAAGCCATACATACAGCTTTCATGGGACCTGTCAACATCCCAGGGTGTATCCTACACAAATGTAAGAACATTCAGCTATCCACATATCCACATACACATCATGTTCAATCATAGCTCCACGTCAGGCTGTGTACACACTGAATGGTGCACAGCAACAGTTATCACACCCCACAAAGGGGGTGACACCACTGATAATGGGAAATAATGCACAACTACCCTGCTGAGTCTGGTCTGTAAGGCCATGAACCACGATCAACGTATTTGATGTACAGGATACAGATGTAGATGACAGTAGGGTTGATTCACACTGCATATCATGACCTTGCCAGGTCGTAGGACACCATCACCCATACTGTGTTCCAGCTACAACAGTAAACTAGGTGTATATACCTATGTCACAGGAGTGGTTGGCAACTGGACTGCTGGCAGAACCAACACTACAGAAGGTGTCTGACTAATACATGCACATCAAACCAGTGCCAGCCACAGTAATACAGTTTTCATTCCTCGTACTCCTCCTCTTTGTTATCTATACCACACAGATTAACACAGAAGGAATCAGCCTATTGATGTTTGTCAATGACTATGAACTAGGAGCAATAGTTGACCCAATGTGTGCTGCATTCAACATACAGAAGGGCCTCAGTGTGTCAGATGTGTGGTGTGTGATGTATGGCCACAATCTGACAGCTAAGTATTGCATTATCATCCCCTGTGTTACAAACCCTGTACCCATGAACTATCACCTAGGCAGCAGTCAACATAATGGCAGCTGTGTGTATGAGATGCAGCTGGACAGTACTCTTTCCTTTGATAGTTACTTCACCACACCAGACAGGTAGTCATATGTGGCACCCCTAATAATGACAGGGTGCCATCCAGGAATATAGAGATAATTGCTCAGCTATACTCAACACCATGTGACCCATAATAGATCACATATTTCCTTTAAGGGTTATTGCCCATGTGTAGATGGCCTACACTGCCCTTTTCAAGCCCTAGCTGCACTATGTAGCATTCAGCCTACCCTGAATAAAGCCATGTCCATCCCAGAGGTGTTGGACATGCTACACTTAACACATCCTGATCCCAAATAAACACATACTTCATGGACATCCACCTTTCTAGTACAAGGATCACAACATGCCTGACAGATCTCTGTGCCATACACTTAACCTACTCTTGCCATACTATGCATCCCTGTTCAGCGAAGCTGCACATCACCCCTCTCTGTGACATGGTGTGATGACCGCATGCCAAATATATCAGTAACCCAGTGGATCAGTTCTGTGGCACTGCTTGAACTGGCCACTGAAACTTACCTGTCTGTTGCCTACAGCTAGGTAACCTGTCTGCCTAGGCTCATAAATGGCCCAGGGCATATAGCCTACTAGATCACTATGACCATACATGCTGTAGTTGATATCCAACCCTGCAAATGCCATCAGGCTAGCTACTGTCCCATGTGTTACACATGTGCAACACAGGCAATACATGGCAGGAGGCTACACAGCTGTGCAGTGTCTTGTAGATGTATATGGCAAAACACATATATGCTTGCAAGTCTGCATGATCACATGTCATGTCCCTAATGGCTATGTATGACTATATATGTGACATAGGTTCATAGGTTCATCGGAAGGTACTAGGCTATTGGCCCTAAGGCCTATATAAGCCTAGCCAAAAAATGTACCCTGGCTTTCGCCACCCACGAAAATTATTTTCCTGTGCCCCTGTCGAGCAGAGCCACAGAAGTGATCCCTGGGGTGAATTTCCCATTTCCCATCCAATCATCAAGATTTTTCTTCAAGAGTGCTAATGCGGAGCTCTGCTTGACATAGATAGGTAGTCTGTTCCAGAGTATGGGAAGTCTCTGGGACAGGAATCTATCCCTCCAGCATGTTCTGTTTATTGTGGTGAGAAGGTTTAGGTCCCTAGAGCGTGTAGCTCGGATGGATAGAGATTTCTTTAAGTGGAGCATGTCCAACAGCTCTGGGTTTGACATAGCTTTGTATGTTAGGCAGTGATTGCCCCTGAATAGGCGATATGTGATGGAGTAAAGCTGTAGTTTTTTTAAATGGTCTGTGTAGGGCATCTGTTTGAGGCCAGTAATCCTCTTTGTGAGGTATTTCTGTGGTCTTTCCAGTTGTTGTAGATGTCTTGTGAGGTACATACCAAAAGGGGCATTGTACTCTATAATGGGTCTAATGAGTGATGAGTAGAGGGGAACAATGACCTCTTTTTTTCTGGATGAGAATCCTTTTGTGATGAGATGAGCAATGTAGAAGGATTTCCTGACCACTGTGGCGATGTGATTATCAAAGGAGAGACTACTGTCCACCTGTGTCCCAAGGTCTCTTATCACATTTTCAGCATTAAGTAGACTACCAGCTATGTGGTAGTTCATGGGTACAGAGTTTTTACCAAAGGGGATGACAATACACTTTTTGGCATTGAACTTCAGGCCATTGCTTTGACACCAGGTATCTGTCTCAGTGAGGCCCTTTTGTAGTTTGTCCACATCGTTAGGAATTTCGATTATGGCTCCTGGTTTGCAGTCATCTGCAAACTTTGTTAGCCAAAGACCTTCTGTGTTAGCCTGCACTTCAGAGAATTAGATACCAAACAGGAGAGGACCAAGGACTGAACCCTGTGGTACTCCACTTGTCACTGGTCTGAAGTCAGATTTAGAATCCGCTACTTTCACAGTGTGGGTTCTGTCCGTGAGGCAGTTGGCAACCCATCTTGTGACATAGGGATTTATACCTAGTTTAGTGAGCTTATCTATAATTCCATTGTGTGGGATGGTGTCGAAAGCCTTGGCGAGATCTAGATAAGCTGTGTGAACCATTTCACCCTCATCTATGGCTTTGATGACTGCTTCAAAGAAGTCAATCAGGTTTAGGAGACATGATCTGCCTTTTGCAAATCCAAACTGGGTAGGGTCCAGAGTTTGGAGATTACCAATGTCTTTGTTTATGAGTTCCATGATGATATGTTCCATGGCCTTGCAGACCAGGCTCGTCAGGCTAATGGGGTGGTAGTTCCCTGGGTCCGTCGTGGCTCCACCTTTGTGGAGTGGGATAACTATTGTGGTGCGCCATTCAGTGGGTAAAAAGCCTGAGGTGAGGCTATGATTAAACATGGTACTTAGGTAGGGTGCCAGTTCATTCTGTAGTTCATGTAGAATGCAGCCTGGGATATTGTCAGGTCCCATGGATGCTGTGTTCTTGGCTTTGGAGAGTGTGTTTTTATCTGTGCAGCCGTGATTATAGGAATTTTGCATTCTTCCAGTATAGAGATGGGCCCTCTAGGGGGTGAGAGGGGGGTAAAGTTAGCACTGAACCTATCTGTTAGGATGTTGGCAATATCAGTTGGTTCTGTATATTTAGCTCCATTGTGCTGTAACTCAGAGGGGATCTGAGTGTTCCCACTGAGATTCTTGACATAGCTATAGAATGCTTTGTTGGTGGCAATTTTGTTTTCATAACTAGCTCTGGAGGATTTTATGAGGGATCTCAGCTTCTTACTGAGGTTGACCAGGGAGTTCCTCCAGTCATGGGATTTTACTCTTTTTTGCAACAGTTTCTTTCTTCTGTTGTAGAGTTTGTTTATGGCAGAGGACCACCAGATTGGCTTCCTTTTTTTGGAGGATAACATCTTGGTTCTATTAGGGATAGCATGATCCATGCACTCGTGTAAGTGCTTATAAAGTGCATTTCTGTAGGATTCAGCAGTCATACCTCTATTGTTCATCTGCATGGGTGTCGTGAAGTTTGTCACTTCTGTCTTAAGAAGTGTGAAGTTGGCTTTGGAGAAGTTTCTTACGATGGTTTCCCTAATTGTGGGTGGGGGTGGGATGTGGATGTCTAGGCTGATTAGCTTGTGGTCGGATCTGACCAACAAGGAATTGACCTCTGGTGTGGAACACTGGTTTCCCATGTTGGTAATGACCAGGTCTAGGATATTGCCCCTGGTGGGGTTGTGAATAAGTTGATCCAAGGTGTTGGAATTTATGAATTCTAGAAAACATTGAGCAAAAGAGTTGGTACATGAGTGGTTTTCCCAGTTAATGGTGGAGTAGTTGAAATCACCCATTATTAGGGTGTTGGGTTGTACCCTAATACTTTACAGTGCATCAAGAAATGAGGAGTGGGAATCCTGGGGCATGGTGGGGGTCTGTAGCAAGCTACAATTTGGATTGCGGTCTTGCCCAGAGTTAGTTGCACTTGGATAATCTCGGATGCATTATGCTGTGCAACTAACCTGGAGGTGTGGATATCCTTAAAGAATCTGGACACGCCTCCGCCTTTAGTGCTTTGTTCTGAGTTAGGTGGCCGAAAGATGTGGTATGAATTGTAGCCTGGTAATGCAGGGGTGCTCTCTGGAGCTTTGAACCAGGTCTCTGTCACTGCACAGATGTCAATGTTCTCCATTTTAAGGAGTGCCTCAAGTGAGTGCATTTTGAGGTTTAGATTTCTAGCATTGAGTAGCATTACCCTCAGATTTTGCTTGCTTGTACCTGTTATGGTGGTGACTGTCATTTGAACTTTGCCTAAAAAAGGCACTATAGGGGTGGCAAGAGCCTTAGCCAGTATCCGGAATCCTAAGGGTGACAGGTGCAGGCCATCTCTGGCAAAGCATCGTGGTCTGTCGATCATGTTGTCCCAGGCAGACAAATACTGGATCCCCTTAGAATGACAATAGAAGCTTAGCCAGTTATTGAAGTCAATCTTATACACAGCATTAAGGTCGATTGCATTAATGTGAATACATCCAGGCATGTGCTGATAGGTAAAGACACCAGTACAGGCAAACAGACATGCCCACATCAAGATAACATCCACATGGTGTATGAGCAATGTCATCACATGACACACATATATATGGCGATAACATCACATCACCAGTAAGTGTCAAATGTGTGTGACTTATACATGTCAGTGGTGTTAGTGTCATGTAGATTTGCAAAGGCATAGCTGTAATCTTAATAAATGTGATACACATTTATGTTCAGCTCTACGTCTGTACTTCTCTGTGAGTTACTGTGACTTCTCTCCATCATTATGTCTTCCAGGTATGCCACATAGCAGACTGCCGGTGTACAGTCACTTGGAGGATGAGGTCCTCGTCCCATACCTCCTCGACAACCATACAACACTCTTCAGCCATGCGCCACAGGATGCACAACAGTGGGATGCCCTGTGGGAGGAACTTTGCAGGAGGGAAAATGATGTTGGCGGTCATAATCGCACCTATCAGCAGGTGCGCCAACACTGCACTGACCTCATAAGATGGGCAAAACAGCATGCTAATGCAATCACCAGGGAACAAGGTGCAACAGGTGGGGGCCACTCACCCAGCCCTCACTCACATGTACCGAGGAGCTACTGGCCAACCTGGGGACACCTGCAGACCTCCATCCACAAGCTTTAGCTGGTATTGTGGAGGTGGGTGTCTCTCAACCACAGAGCCTGGAGTTGCCTGGTAAGTCACTACTGCACATATAACACAACTATATTTCACATAGTTACAAGTGTTATTGTACAATATGTAATGTAACATCATATGCAAGGCATGTATGCACACATGCCACATACTATAGTCTGCTACTCTATGTATGCACAGATGTGCATACTCCATAGTATAGTGTATTGTACTGGCTTATGTGCTAACATGGACATTGCACCCTGTAGCTATCACACAGGCGTGGATAATGATCTTGTTGTGACACTCCTGTTTAGGTACCTCTGGCATTTTGCAACAACAGCAGCCTGTGTCAGGTGAGATCATTATTATTTACCAGGCTTGATAATGCACAGAACATATTAATTGCATGCTATCTGCCATAACACACATACACATAATGTATGGTGGTCCTGTTAATGGACACTGGTCAGACCTGCAATGCACCACAGTTTTTACCCATGTGAAACAATTAAAGACTATATAAAACACCTACACTAAACCTTCCAAACTGTCATTGCCAGATGTGTGGACAACAGTGAATACAATGGTGGAGGTGTGTTTCACTGTAGGGACAGGTACTACATATCAGCATTACACATGTTGGGAATACGAACAGTACTGTACAGAGAGCATATGTGTGCACACACTCTAAATGTGTTGGAGCTGGAGTATGACCGGCCCACAGGATACACGCTTGTGGATTATACCCTTGCTATGAATGTCACATAATGTCATGTGCTATCTGACATGTCCATGACATGTAGTGGGCTGACTGCAACAATGCTCAACTATCCCGCAAAACATGTCTCACATCCAATACATACCAACCCTCTTTGTCTGCATAACCCTGTCCTCAGTGGAGCATATCACATTTACGGGTGTATGTCATATGGGATAACACTGACATGTGAAATACGATGGCCATCACAACCATTGCACAGAACATGTGTACTCATGGCCATGGAGGATGGCCAGAGACATGAAGCAACACACACAGTAGAAGTGATGCACATGTGTGTACACCCTGTTGTACATTGGCTTGACAACATACAACTATGACCTTTGTGTAATGGTGATATTGCAGATGGGAAACACTAAACATCACACAGACCTGTGCACAGCTTGTGTAGGCATAACATGAAGCAACCACATAACATGTCTTGAACATCTTGAGTGTGTCATGACATGAAAACATGTGTCGCACAACATACACATACAACCCCATCAGGCCACAGATACAGTACATTCACTTTGCTGGTGTCAGACATCACTGTCATGCCTGCTTCTCATGTGTGTGAGGTACACAGATGGCATGTGGGACAGAGAGCGCTGCTAAGTTAGCCATATGTGGGCATAGTTGCCAGGCATCAGTACTATGGTTGCAGATGTGCAGGGGTGTCATCAGTATACCCGTCTGTGACCTGTGTCACACATTCCATATTAGGGTTTAGTGTGTATACATCTCAGTGACGTGGGTCACATTGCACATTAGATATGTATTGTATGTGAACATAGACATGGCTATGAACTGTGTCAGTAGCTCACACTGTATAGCAAATGTGAAGCCACATGATGCCCTGCAATGGCTATGCACATCAGCTCAATGTGCAGTATGTCCCTGCATATTTGTAGGGTGGACAGACAACATTGCATCAGCTGAAAGCCCATGTTAGTATAATACATCCCTGCATTGAGACACCATTACCGTACTGTAGATTGGAAAGGACACCATTGTGTTACACATGTATGCATGTCATTCAACATGTCAGCAGAAGACATGTCATACTACATGTGATTGGCAAGGTTATATGCCTCATAGCAGGCCATTGTACTGTAAACCTGTGCTGGTCTGTGGCACCATTTCAAAGTAGGGACAGCCATGTCAAACATGTGTGTACAGCCACATGCACAATGTCTAGAGTCAGCTCAGGGGTAGGGAAAAATGTTGAACAGACATGTACTGTTTTGGGGAAGATATGCAAGCTAGAGCTCAGGCAGACATAGTATGCAGTCGACATACCCTACTGCTCATGTCATCACACATAGGGGTGGTGGCCAACACAAAGCATCAGTGGCAGATGTACAAAGGTCAGCAATGGTCTGTTAACATGTGGTGTATTTTGCACACACCATGGCAGTGCGGTGCAATGGTGCAAAGTGCATGCATTGTGTTGCAGGTATGGGGCATAGGCTACTAACACAAATGGTGCAATACAGGTATGTATGCTAACCACCACTATAATTGTGTAAGGAGCATGCCATCTGCTATAACACACGCATGCTTTTGTGTGCAACTCATGGATGTATGATAAGTACCACTATAATTGTCTAAGCGGAAACTATAATTGTCTAAGCTGAATGCCATCTGCCATATCACCTGCATGTAGCATGTGTGTCTGTGTGTCTGTGTGTCTCTGTCACTGTCTGTGTGTCTGTGTTTCTGTGTGTCTGTCTGTTTCTCTGTCTGTGTGTCTGTCTGTGTCTCTGTGTCTGTCTGTGTCTCTCTCTGTTTGTCTGTGTCTCTGTCTGTGTGTCTGTGTCTATTTCTCTGTCTGTGTCTCTGTCTGTGTGTCTGTATGTCTGCCTGTGTTTCTGTGTGTCTCTGTCTGTGTGTGTCTCTGTGTGTCTGTGTCTCTGTCTATCTGTTTGTGTGTGTCTCTGTGTGTTTGTGTCTCTGTCTGTCTGTGTCTCTGTGTGTCTCTGTCTGTCTGTCAGTGTGTCTGTGTCTCTGTCAGTCTGTGTGTGTCTCTGTCTGTGTGTCTCTGTCTGTCTGCCTGTGTGTCTGTCTGTCTGTGTGTGTCTCTGTCTGACTGTGTGTCTGTGTCTCTGCCTGTCTGTGTGTGTGTCTCTGTTTGTGTGTCAGGTATAACTTGTAATGTACAGTTCTTGTCTTCCCCTCAGAGGTGTTGATGTAGGTGTGTTGCCCTCCTGCTTTCCACTTGATGTTAGTGTCCCCACAGACTCTAGCAGTGATGATGATAGTATGATTGAGGCACAGGCAGGGTTGTCAGGGGCTGAATCTGTGCCATTGGTTGCCATTCCACCTGTCTCCCCATCATCCTCACACATAGTTCCACTGCCTACACATATCCCATCACCACTGGCCATAGAGGAAGGACTGTTGGTGGGTGGTAGCATGGAACAGGAAAGTGTGGAGACTATGGAAGGTGTGCCTGCACACCATGATCCCAGTCAACTGACTGGTGATGTCCCATACAGGCATGTGCCAGGCACTGCTCATAGGAGGACCACTGGCCAACATGCCCCTGCAAGACAAAGCACATCAGCTGAAGTCAGCAGACACATGTTTCAGGCGCTAATGGAGGCACAGGCACATGCTGAATGGCACAACAGAGAAGGTCTGAGGCTTCAGAGGGCTGGTGTCCGTTCATTAAATGACAACATCCAGGCACTTGCAAATGCTCACCATCATCTTGCAGATGTTTTGGATAGACGATTGGGTGACATGGTGGGAGTCCTTGACCGTGGCATATCAATCCTTGAGCGTGGCATGTCTGGGCGTCAGGCATGTGGATGTAGGTCAGCTACATCACCTGTTGAAGGTCTACGTGAACATGCTACTGCACATGCCCGCTCTCATAGTGGCGGTAGCAGCAGCAGTGCAGCTAGTGCTGTGCAGCTGGTGCTGTGCAGTCCACACCAGGACACAGCAGGCCACGTGCACATGGTCCTGGACAGTCCCAACAGGGACACGATTCCAGTGGACATGTGTCATCAGACAGTACCCAATCTGGACCTCTGCCTGGTAGTGCCTGTGCACCCCCTGGCAGACGAAGGTCACGTGGCCATGGCCGGACACTGTGAACTGTGAAACCTGCCTTGTACAGTCTGCAGCTGTCAATAATACCCATGTGTAGGCCAGCCACATGCCAGACCTGTGTGCATGCATACACACACACCAGAAACAAATGTAGGGCACCTCAACACACACACACATAACATCCGCACACGCCCAATGATATCACAGGCCCTAACACACACACATGATATCATCCAATGGCACAGCCTAGGCCTCTGGCAAACATTATCATCCTGTGCATATGATGATGCCTGTGCCGCATCCCTGTCATCCACACCATCAGTGCAGTGACATGCTCATATGGTCTAATGCACAGGGTGAACATACTAGGTTGACAATTGTAGATTAATATTGTTGAGTAGTGTTGACAGGCAGCAGACATACCATGTATTACAGTTTTAGAATGCATTTTTTACATTTGGCAGTATGTATCATGTAACAACACTAACAGCATGCTGATCTTGATGTTCTGCCTTCCTCTTTCAGGTGTAGTTGCATGTGCCAGGGGATGTCGGTGTTTGCGGTTGTGTCCCATATGTACATGTTAACTACCCACAGGTCAGTATGACAATACCTGCATGCACTTTGTAGCTTCTACATCACAGTTATATACTCCCATGTTTTAATTATGTTTACTGCTCTAATGATCCAAGAACATGATAGCTGTGTAGTAAGCTACTGTGTTCAGAGCCGTCACATCCATAGTGGGTGACATCACAGGTATAGGTACCTGGAGTAGGGAAGAGGTAAAAGAGTGGTATGCCGGATGACAAGGGTAAAGGCCAGTGTAAATAGTGGTTTCTCATTGGGAAGCAGTAATTTTTTATTTTATTTATGTTATTATTAACAAATGTAAAATAAATAAAATAAAATAAATAAATAAATAAAGGCCAGTGGAAATAGTGGCTTCTCATTGGGAAGCAGTAATACCCACTGCCATGACAGCATGCAAACACAGACGCACCCACACACTCAGGGATTCACAGACACAGTAACACACACACACACACACACACACACACACACACACACACACACACACACACACACACACACACACACACAGTTGCCAGTGTTCAGATGAGAACCCCTGCCTATGTGCATATAATCATTGTAGTACTACACAATTACAAGACGCGCCACAGAGATTACACATGTACAGGTAGTCAAAAATGGCCTAAGATCGAGGACATCGACAGGGATACTACAGTGCAGTGAGTGTATGTGTAGGCTATGTAACAACAGGTCACACCCCAGGGTGTACATGTTAACAGGCGGTTAGAATGCCCATCTACGATTGATGATATCAGCAAGGATGCTAGATTGCATTAAGTGGACGGGGGCAGGGGTTATTAACATTTCACTATGGTAAAATACAGCCTCACTCCAGGGACTGGACAGCCATACACCCAGACAGCCATACACACACACTCACACACATACATACACACACACACACACACACACACACACACACACACACACACACACACACACACACACACTGTGGCATTCACAAAGATATACACCTATGTCACACACATACAGACACTTTACATGTGTGAGGTTCAACCACCTGCCTATGCCATTCTTTCTACACTTCAATCTGTACTGGTGTCAACAACAGTGTTCAGGAGAGTGAAAACATGTGGGATGTATTTCCCAACCATACGTGACATATATGGACACACACACACACACACACACACACACACACACACACACACACACACACACACACACACACACACACATGTGCCAGTACTGTGAATCAAACAGCTGCCTATCTCATGATAGGTATTACAGAAGTACAGCACTATCGCATCCGGTACAAAGCTTACTGAATCTTTCCTTTGCCAACTGTGCTGATATATGCACAATATATGCACAGGGGCAGTATTACTGTTACAGGTGTCATGATGTTTGCCTTCAGTGTCACCCTTAAAGCATTCTACATTGTCTGTCTTCCACTTCAGTTAACAAAACCTGACCTTAGCAGTTACACAGGTTATTGTAGGAATGGTTGTAACACACCAGTGAGCTGTCCTCAGTAATCATTCATCTTCAAGGAAGCCCCACCACTTAGTAGTCATGTCCAAACATCTGTCCATAACTCATGAACGGCTTACTGTACTTACAGCATATCACCATATACAGTCGGCAATGTTGAGGCTGTATTGCAACAGCATGATGTACTAAGACAACAGTCACATTCAGACATCAGACACTGCACACACATGGAATCTACACAAACATCAATACATGTACACATATGCGGTCTACATCAGTAAGTGCACTAGCAGGTCAAGAGGATACATTCCACACCTGCCCCACACCATGTGTGAAACATAGCCGAGCATTACACCATAATGGATGTTGTATTCATGTACTGGTAGGACACCACCACCTTTGCCGAGTAGCCAAGTGTACATATATGACAACAGCACATATCAGTGAGACACACACAGCATTATTCCATGTCATGCTCCTACAAACTGTTACTTGACAGTGCCATGGTGAAGCCAGGGCGCTGTAATGGTCAACAGTGAGCACATCATATTTGCCACACACACCTCATGTTTACTGGAAGAGTGCCAGCAATGTGCTCTGTTAGAGCTAGGTAGTACACTCATTTAAGCAAATGTGAGGTCTGTGGCTTGTAAACATCTCACCCCAGCATGTACTGGCTATTGTGGTACTAAGGCTAATGTCCAGATGGCACACAGCATGCATGGCTTGCAATTGTTGACATGGGGTATATGTAGGTGCTGTGGCCACACGGATTCACTATACAATCTCGAAATACTGAAATGTCGAATTTCAGTATTTCGAGACTGAATAGTCAAAAAAACACATAGACGAAAACCCACAATCACGAATACTACAATCGCAACCATTCACACACACACACACACACACGCACACACACACACACACACACACACACACACACACACACACACACACACACACAAACCATGACATAATCACACACACATATACACCTATCTAACTAAACAAACATGACAACACACACAAACACACTTAACCTACCTATAAGTAGGTGGGGAAGCCCCCTTCAGCCCCCAACATGGGGGGCTGTGCCCCCCACACCACCCACTTATATATTCTAACTCCGAGGTCTCACTAAACACACAAAGACACAAAAAACACCACCGCACACACTCACACACACTAAAATCCCTACCCATTATCCTCAAACACACAACACTTACCTGAAACCCCAGATAAATCCACAATCTGCACCACACATCACAAACGCAACACTACGATAGCGGCGGATTCGACATTTACAGATTCGGCATTGTGTAGTTTTGGTTAACTGCACTTTCCACTACTCAGTCTCAACGTACTGAATTTCGACATTTCAGTATGTCGAGATTGTCTAGTGTATCCGGCCACACATGGCTGCACATGTCATGAACATATCACCTGTGACTACACAGGAACATACAGAGCAGAGCTGGATTTCCCTGAGTCTGTCAATACTGGCCTTATGTAGGTCCTATGATCCTGTTATTTGGGTATGTTTGTAGGCATTGCATTAGGTGGACATGTCTAATGACATACATGCCACATGGGGTGTTGCATGATATGATAGGTGTCATGGGTGACCAGTAGAGAGGGAATATTACCTCTGTTAATATAGATATCAAAACTTATGTACTGTTAGCATGCTATCTGCCATGTGCATGTGTGTAATGACCGTAGCCACCTGTATGTAGAAAAGATAACAAAAGCTATGGTAATGTCATTTATCTTGTATGAGTGTGGGATGTACATATCCAGGGCAGGTACAGTTAGGTCATATCCAACCATGAGGGTGTTGTTTACTGGTGTACAGCAACAGTTGACCGTGTTAATGCTGACAACATCCAAGTGTGCACAACTGAGCTTGTTACAAACAGTGGTATTATTGCATTGCATAACACATTATGCAGCTGTGTCTGTACATGGGTACTTTGCACAGTTGATGTAAGCCTAGGTACAGTCCACCAATCAAGGGTTATTTGGTGGTCTACCATATTATGTCATACCACATATGGATGTGTGTTGGTAGTCTGGGGACAAGGTGGTGGATGTGTATGAGGATACAACCTCTTAAACCTAGTTGACTTCTTCAAAACAGTTACCAAAGCCTTAGATGAGGGAAAGGTAGTCCACACAGCCTACCTAGACCTCACAAAGGCCTCCAACACAATACCCCACTCTGGTATCATAAATAAGCTTACCAGCTTAAATATCAACCCATATGTCACAAGATGGGTTGCAAACTGGCTCAGTGATAGAACTCACATGGTCAAAGTCGCGGGTGCCATGTCTGACTCTAAACCAGTTACAAGTGGCATCCACAGGGATCAGTTCTGGGACCCCTCTTGTTCGGTATATACTTCTCTGAGGTACAGGCAAACACGGGAGGACTGTGGCTAACCAAGTTCGCAGATGATTGCAAACTGGGAGCCATAATCGACTCTCCGGCTGACACAAGCATCCTCCAGAAGGGCCTTACGGAGACCGATATCTGGTGTCAGAACCATGGCCTCAAGCTAAATGCAAAAAAATGCATAGTAATCCCCTTTGGGAAGAACAAAGTGCCCACAAACTATCATATAGGAGGTAATCCACTAATTACGGAAGAAGTAATCAGGGATCTGGGGACCCAAGTAGATAGTAACCTCTCCTTTGACAATCACATTGCCAAAGTGGTTAGAAAAACCTTCTATATAGCCCACCTAATCATGAGAGGATTCGCATCTAGATCTAGAGAGGTCATTGTGCCCCCCTACTCATCGCTCATCAGGCCCATAATTGAGTACAATGCCCCATTTGTGATGTACCTTACCCGACACCTGCAACAGCTGGAGAGTCCTCAAAAATACCTCACCAAGAGGATCGTGGGCCTCAAACAGATGCCCTATGCAGCTCGACTAAAGAAACTCCAGCTCTACTCAGTTGCTTACCGCCTACTCAGAGGTGATCTCTGCTTGACATACAAGGCCATGTCTAACCTGGAATTGTTGGACATGCTCCACCTCAAGAAAATCAGATCCATTAGAGCTACACGCTCCAGGGACTTAAACCTTAGCACAACAATAAATAGGACATGCTGGAGGGATAGATTCATATACCAAAGGCTTCCCGTGCTCTGGAATAGAATCCCAGTCCATGTTAGGCAGAGCCCCTCACTGACCCTCTTCAAGAGAAATCTTGATGAGTGGATGGGAAATCGTAAATTTGCTCCTGGGATCACTTCTATGGCCCTGCTGGACAGAGGCCCAGGAATCTAGCCTAAAAGGGAGGCGAAAGCCAACACATTCTGGCTAGGCTTATAAATGCCCTAGGGCAGATAGCCTAGTACCTACCTATGAACCTATGAACAACCTAGAATGCAGCATTTGCCACTGTCACCTGTACCTGACTCATCTGTGATGCATTATGTCAGAGTAGTGGTCTTTACATGTGAGTAGCCTTTATGAATATGCGTACAGCACCACCTGGAATGGTCCAAACTACTGTTATGGCCCACATGTCTGGATCTGAGTTATATGGTGGTAGTGCAATTGTGCACTACAGAGCCTTCAGCCAGGTGTTCCTCACTGCACAGCTGTCAGTATTCCCCATTGTAGGTTCTACATTGAGCAAATGGATTACTAAAGCCACACATATAGCACTGGTTAGCATAAGCATCCAATGCAATTATCTTGTAGGTGTCAGGGTGTTACTTCTGGGTGTAGGACATTTGCCTTGGAATGCGGCTATATGGGTAAATGCGACCTAGGTATTATCCACACACACGTAAAACATGGATGCATGTGCTCTGTGTTGAAGGCTTGTCATTCAGTCATGACAGCCCGGAATGACAGACACTGGACAACCTCATAATAACAGCAGGACATTGGCTCATTGTTTTGGTCTAGCAGTTGCCACTCATACCATGACATCACTGCAAGTGGCAGTAATGTGCTTGGTAGCAAATGCCTCATGTACGGGGACGGACAGCAGCTGAAATTGGATATATGACCAATGTGAGATATACTTAGGGTAGCAGTCCTGCTAATAATGACAAGTACTAACACAGCCGGGAGAGGTCATCTTGACACCTGCACCTCAGTAACATTACACAATGTGGCTCACACATTATGCTTGCACATGCCTCTGTTCCACATATAATGCCACTGTCCACAACATGCTATCAATGTATGCCTTTCAGGGCAGCAAGTTGTGTGGCACATGCTGTAGGTAGCATCCACCTGTGTGTCCCAGGTAACCTATTATCTGTCATGTCCACACATGCATGAATGTGTATACTTAACATATATATATGTCAGTACTTCATGTACATGTATGCATGTGTATCACACAGCACAGACATATATATATATCATTTACAGGCCACATACAGGTATCAGTTAGTAAACCAGTATGATGTGCATATATACTGATAGGTAAGATGTACATAGCTGTAAACCTGTCTGTTTACAATAGGAGTCCATTGCAATGTGTTCTGTACGTGTAAGTGTATGAGCATGCACACTGTGGCCTTCTGTGGTTAGAATCGGAGTGCATCCCAAACAGCCCTGTGCTACTAAATGTATGAGTGTACCCGCTGCCACCTTGTGTAATTTGAGTCAGTGTATCCAACAAGCCCTTTGTTACTAAGTGTATGAGCATGCCCAGTATAACCTTGTGTAGTGGTAGTCATAGTGCATCCCAAATGGCCCTGTGCTACTAAGTGTATGAGCATGCCCACTGTAACCCTGTATAGTGATAGTAGTTGTCCATTCCACAGATGGCCATACTCCAGTTCAGGTTCCTGTTGTGCTACAACTATACCTCCCAGGCCTACCTGCAGATGATGTGTCTTGTTTGTGCATACAGGTTGTAATGGATACCTACTTTAAACCCACAGATTTACAGCTATGTACTTCATGACTGTTAGGCTCCCTGTTGTTGTCCTCAATCTTAGAAGGGCAGTTTAACTGCCTTGGAATGTGGAATCTCTGTGCTGTATCCTGTAACTGCGTAGTACTGTAATAGGGATCTGTAGATAGGCAGGAGTTCTGATCTCACCACTGGCAATTGTGTGTGTGTATCAGCAAATGGCTGAGTGTGTGTGTCAGCAAATGTGTGAGTGTGAGTGTGTGTGTGTGCATTTGTGTCTGCATCCTGTCATGGCAGTGGGTTTTGCTGCATTCCAAAGTGATACCTCCTTTTGCACTGGCCTTTATCCTTGTCAACTGCTAAACCTCTCTCTTCCCCCCTCCCCACTGCAAGTAATCAGTCCTGTGAGGTCACCCAGCTCAAAAGTGGAATCAGAGTAAGTGTAATTGTATGTGTTCTGTGGCACATACCCCAACTGCATACCACTGTACTAGTTACCTTATCACAGACAAGACGTGAATGAACAATACTGGCAAGTGTGGGTGTGTTTGTGTGTGTGACTACCCTGTAGCCAGGCATACACATGTGTAATGTCTTTTAGCACACCATGGTAGCCATCTGTGGTGACTGGTGTCTACAAAGTATTACATAGTTAAGAATGGTAAAGAATACACAGTCAAGCACAACTACAGTTGGGTATGTTATTTTCCTGTGCCACTGTCGAGCAGTGACACAGAAGTGGTCACTGGGGTTAAGTCTATCCCCATCATTCCCCCACCCTAACTCCACAATCCCCGGGGTAGATTACATTAGCCATCATCCCTAACCTAAACTCCACATATACAACAACCATCCCTTCTCTGGTATACTGCTTAAGATTTAAATGTTATAAGACAAGAGATGCCTCTTTTTTGTGTACACATCAGTTTCTTTGGAACTCTTCTGTGTCACAAAGGGTGTTCAGACGTTTGTGTATGTGTATGTGTAATATATATATATATATATATATATATATATATATATATATATATATATATGTGTCTGTGTATATGTATATATATATATATATATATATATATATATATATATATATATATATATATATATATATATATATATATCGTTATGACAGTTGTACAGATGTAGACTTGTCTTTGTTTTTTCACAGAGTACAGTACATTCAAGGGTACTGTACATATGTACACAACATGACTGTCCCATTTGTTTTTAGTACTGTGGAATACCTGTGGCAAGATGTGCATTATAGACTCCATGCAACATGTATATAACCCAGATGGCTTTGTGGTATGTCCAGTGACCGCAGTGTGCATGGTCCATAGTTCAAGACCTCCAGTCCTTGTTGATACTGTCAATTAGGACTGCATAAGACACTTTTAAGCAGGTGTAAATGTGTTTTTGTGACAGTAAGCAGCGGGTACACACAGGTAACAGACATGTACAACTCGCAGTACACTTGAAATGCCCTTCTTTGGCAATCCTGCTGATGTCACCCACCTACAAATACACCTCTGGGACTGCTGTAACCCAGTAATCTCCATGGTGCATGTTGTAACTGCGTAATGCTGCAGTGTGTTAAACTAGTCTGGTAGGTGTTATAATCCCAGGCAAGCCAACTGTGTGTGTGTCTGTCTGCCTGCCTTAATCCCAGACATGCCAACTGTGTGTGTGTCTGCTTTCCTGCCTGTGAAAGAAATGATGCTTTTTAGAGTATGCACACTCTTTACAATTCACATAACCACCATTGGCATTCCTGCTGATGTCACCCACCTAGAAATACTCCTCTGGGACTGTTGTAGCACAGTATTCTCTGTAGTGTGTGCTGTAACTGCATATTGCTGAAGTGTGATAAACTAGTTAGATTGGAGTTTTATCCTAAGAGAGGCCAACTGTGTGTGTCTGTCTGTCTACCTGAGAAAGTAACAATGCTTTTTGGAGTATGCACACTCTTTACAATTCACATAACCACCTTTGGCATTCCTGCTGATGTCACCCACCTAGAAATATACCTCTGGGACATCTGTAATCTAGTAATTGCTGTAGCACGTGCTGTAGCTGCATAATGCTGTAGTGTGATAAACTAGTTAGGTAGGGGTTTTATTCCAAGACAGGCCAACTGTGTGTGTGTCTGCTTGAGAAAGCAACCATGCTTTTTAGAATATGCACTCTTTACAATTCACATAACCACTTTTGGCGATCCTGCTGTTGTCACCCACCTAGTAATACACATCTGGGACTGCTGTAACCCAGTTATCCCCATAGAGCATGCTGCAACTGTGTAATGCTGTAGTGTGATAAACTAGTTAGGTAGAGTTCTTATTCCAAGACATGGCAGGTGTTTGTGTTTGACAGTCAGAGACTGTTTGGAGGTAGCTGTGAGTGTCTAATCACTAGACATATTGAGGAGTGGATTTTGTAGTTTTCCTATATGGTGTCCGTATTATATGTCACAATGTCTACCTCAAGAGGAGTACAGATGTCAATCAGCCAAAGGACTGCATTGGCAAGCCATACCCCTACATCTGGAAAAAGGCCTGGTGAACAAGGTATGCAACCCTACTGTTACCCAGAATACGTTCTGAACCCATGTGTCATACACAAACACACTTGCCTAGAATATCCCGCTATGTTTCTAGTACCCTGCACATTGATGACAATTAGTAGGCATGGTGTGATTGAAGTGGGCTGTAGAGAGCATGGCACCCTGTCCAGCAGTACAATAGGCACATAATTGTGGACAATGTGCCTTCACTATGTTCCCCACTGGATGTCTGCAACATATGTGGTGCCATCAAATGTGATCCACAGAGGCCATACAATGCCTTACACATGTGCCCTGTATGGACTGATGCCCGTGACACCAGGGAATACCTGTATCATGCTATCAATGCAGGTGCAGGGTCAACCTGCTGTCTTTAAGCAGGTCCTGCCACACCAGGCCAGTATTAGCATATCTGAGGATAACAGTCTGTGTACACAACATGTGCCGGCCAAACCAGGTACACTTGTACATGTCACTGTACATTGTTGTGGGACATGCACACCCCAGGCAATGTCCATGTCAAGGACTATCAAACACAGACATGGCATGCATTGTAAAGCAATGGCCATGCAAAATGTTAACCAGGATGTCAGGACAGTTCATACAATACCCATTTGTGTGGAACATTGCAGACAGTACACCCCTGTACCACACTTCACACCATTGTCGGGTGGCGTGATGCCAAGGATTACTCCTCATACAGCCTTGTACAGCCATCTTGTACAATCAACCACTACACACCCATGAAGCAATGCACACATGCCTGCCAGTACTAGCACCTTATGTCTGCATGTGGGGTATGATGCTCCCAACCACAGTCACACCCAGTATAACTCCCATTAGCACACCAACTGATGTCAGATACATTCCCATGCCCTAGCCCATAGAACCTCCTGATATCCCCTGTGGTGCATGTAGTACCTGTGCATTACTGCAGTGTGGCAAACTAAGTAGTTAGGAAGTGTATTTGTGGGCCTGGCAAAGTGTGTCAATGAAAAACCAAGAAAACCGAAAAACTACTAAAAATCAAAAGAAAAACGAGTTGAATGGTAGGAGAAAGCTGAAATAAGCAAATACGAATAACGTAATGCTAAAGCAACTAAAAACTTTAATATGGTAAGCGCTTTCAGTGGTAAAAATATTCCACCTTCTTCAGACCCAGAACAACATAAAACTGATGCTTATATAGCTTGTAGTTAATTATCAATTAGTCATTCAATCAACCAATAAAAATAAAACCAGATAAAAGTACAATATTTAAACAGTATGAAACCTGCTCTAAAATGTTACAATGTTAAGTACTTAATACTCAATTTATAAATAACATTAAATATATATGTATAACATGTGTAAATGTTATACTAAAAATCACATTTTAAAAAGCTACTAGGGCAAAACTGAAAATGTATAATATGTGATAATGACATAAATTTACTTTAAGAACTAAGATATTTAGCTAAATATAGACACATAAAAAATATATAGTAATATGTAAAAAATAAATAATTAATTGCATGCTGGTTAAAGACTAAAATCTGATCATAATAATACTGAATATATGACCAAAAACAAAGTCCATATTTTTATATATATAAAACTATGTAAATGTTACTATGTTTCAAACTTAATCAACAAAAAGGTACAGTATCAAATTCGAAATCTTTTATGCAAAATTAATATGTTATCTATTTAAAGCTTTTAATTTTAATACGCTTTTAATAGACACAAATTCATTTAAACCAGGGAAAATGTATGCAGCCATTTTGATTTGCCAATACAACTCATTTTGTTCTAATAAAAGTTGCCAAGGCCACCCTCTCGGGTCTAAAAGTGTTTGGTGTACAACCAAAAATAAAAACTCATGTGCTGGAAATTGTAAAATATGCCGAGCAAGAGCATTGTTAATATCACCTTTACTAACAGCATAACAATGCTCGTATATTCTTTGTTTTAGTTTCCGCTCAGTCTTACCTATATAAAATGAGGGACAAACCTGACAGCAAGCTGCATGTACTACAGCTTTGGACTCACAATTAAAGGAACCATTTGTTGTGTAGTGTTTGTTATTAATATTGATGTCAGTAGTCACTTGAATGTGTTTACACTGTGTACAATGCCCACATTTACGCATACCTTTATGTACCCGCTTGTTCGTACTTAGATGCTCATTCTTATGCCTTTCCAACAGATTTTTAAGGTTAAAACCCCTTCTAAAAGTGAAGCGGGGTCTGATACCTAGCTTAGTACAAGTGGACGGTTCTTCCAAAATTAATGCACAATTTTTTATAAAAATCTCTTTGACTCTTGCCATGTCAGCTGAAAAAGTAGATAGGAAACTGAGATGTAATAACGTGACACTGTCATCATTTTTGTCATGCTGTCGTATAATTAGATTAGTATTGGTAGTAATACCATCCTTATATGCTCTACTAGTTAAAATAGGTTTAAACCAACCTGTGGATCTTTTATCTTTAACTTCTGTAAGTGTTTCTAAAAATAATTTGATAGGATACCCCTACTTGTGAACATGGACTTCATCTTGTTACATTCTAAGTCAAAGTCAACATCTTCAGTAACCATCCGTGCAGCTCTCACCAACTGGCCTTTAACAACTGCCCTTTTCTGGTGATATGGATGTTCACTAGTATAGTGCAGGAAGGCATTGGAGTAGGTAGGTTTCCTATAAATGGTAGCTTTATACTGCTTGTTATACCTGTCATTAATCAGTTGTACATGAAGATATGTTATGCTATCTACCCCTACTTGATAAGTGAATTCAAGAAAATTGGTTTTGTTGGTAATATGTTGTATGAATCCTTCGATCAGTTTGATGTCACCTTGCCATACCAGACACATGTCGTCTTGGTATCTGGTGTACCATAGTACATTTTCCTGAAAAATGCTATCAAGGAACAAAAAATTATGTTCCCAATATGCCATGACACTGTTGGCGAAACTGGCACCACATGGGGACCCCATGGCTACCCCTTTGTTTTGTAAAAATATTATCTTGTCAAACATAATATAGTTATTAGAAAGAATCAGATCCAAAAGTGTTTCAACAAGACATATTTTATCATGCTCTACATTCTTGGACAACATAAATTCTCTCACCCATTCTATACCCAATTGGTGGGGGATGACTGTGTATAGATCTTTTACATCGATCGTAACAAAAATGTTGTTGTCCTTATACTCCAAGTTGTTAATATTATCCAGGAAACTCCATGAATCACGACATATTTGTAACTCCTGGTTAATAAGTGGTTTAAGAATACTATCTACCAATTTAGCACAAGCAAAAGTAATCGAACCCCTACCATCAACAATGGGTCTAAAGGGGGGGCTCCTGATATCCTTGTGTAGTTTTGGAGTCCCAAAAATACTAGGAATTCTAGGTGCTGCCATAGAAAGATACTGAAAGGTGTCTATATCAATAGACCCTTCCAGAAATAAATCGTCAAGAGTAGTTCTAATGTGCCTGTATGCAGTATTAACCTGATGTAAACTAGCAGGGGTATATACCTCAGAATCCATGTGTTCACGCATCTTACTAATGTAGTTAGACTGATTCATAAACACTATGCCCCTCCTTGTCCGGCTTCATAACTCTAATACCACAATAGTGTATCAAGTCGATGTATTGTTTGTCCTCAGAAATAATGTTAGTGTGTTAATCTAACATGTATCATTATCTGATAGTCTCCTTAAATCTATCTCACACATTTTTTCAAAGGACATTAATGTGGGTACAAGTGGGGAGGTTAAACAAACTAGAAACTCGTAGAGAGTTCACAAGTGTAGAATTGGTCCCCATCAGAACCGCTAAATTCAATTTGCATACATTTTAAGATCAACTATCATTTTACAAAATTAGTTTTCTGATGGGGGACAAAGGAAAGACCTTTAGCAAAGAAATCAACCATATTTTGATCTACAGTTAAAGCAGTATAGTTGAAAAATTTAAAGTCACTGTGTGTGCTCAATAAAATTTCTGGTTCATTAGGTGCAATTGGTGTTCTCTCCTCCTCTTGTTCCTCCGATTGTTCTTCCAATTCCCTTGCCGTCTCAGGTTCGATTGATTGTTCTGGTTGTTGTGGTTTGAATCCCTGTCCACTTGAAAAACCTGGTTGTTAGCAGTTGAACTAGAGCCATTAACATCATTCAACTGCTGCTGGTTAAGTTGTGTTTGGTTATTTCTTATTCTTTCACTTCTACGTAAAGGTTCTTCCAGATGAGCTTTATGGTGAAAGGAGTTATTGGGACCATTGTTGTTAGGTACAAAATCAGGTCTAGAACCCATATAATCTTGAATACCATTCATGTGGGTGACTGGGGGGGGGGCAGGGTATGCCTTGTTATGGAAATAAGCCTGTACATCTCTGTCAATTTTGATGAAGCAATGCACACATGCCTGTTAGTACTAGCACCTTATGTCTGCATATGGGGTATGATGCTCCCAACCACAGTCACACCCAGTATAACTCCCATTAGCACACCAACTGATGTCAGATACATTCCCATGCCCTAGCCCATAGAACCTCCTGATATCCCCTGTGGTGCATGTAGTACCTGTGCATTACTGCAGTGTGGCAAACTAAGTAGTTAGGAAGTGTATTTGTGGGCCTGGCAAAGTGTGTCAATGTGAGTCCATTAGAGAGTGTGGTTGTGTTGACAATGACATCTGTTCATGTGGACAGCCATGTGTGCTACACATAATGTATGTCTACTATATCTCTGTTGCAGATGTTGCTCACCAGCACATATATATGCTCTTACAGCACACCAACATATCAGCTTTGTGGCACATAGAGTAACTGCATGCACTTGTAATAATAATGACTAGTCAGTCAGGGGTTTGAACCCCTGTACTGGTAGGTGTGTGACAGATGATGCTTAAGTTTTAGTCTCCAAGCCCTTCTCTGATGTACATTGCCTCTGTTTGTCCCTCCCACACACTCTCTGGTGGATGTGGAGTTGTACACCTGCTCAGCAGCAGCTCGTGTTTTGTAAGTGATGGTCATCATAATCAGGTGATGGCCTCTACAACTATTGCAGTCCTCCTCTAGCTGATTGCATATGGAACAGCTGTGATGATGTTCCCATAGCCAATCACATGGAAATGCAGTACAATATCTAGGAACATCATGTTGGTGTTTGCCCATGACAGTCGCTGTGAGTGGAACCTGGATCTGGTGTTTTGTAAATGGCATCACAGATATCTGGATGTTTCTCAAACAACATACACAGTGGAAAATAGCCTAAAGACAGGAGGGTGATGTGCCAGAAATGACTATAGCATGTGAGTGTAGCTATGCTTCATTAAGACTACTGCCAGTTTAACAAGTTGTGTGTGGTAATTGCTATTCTGCATGTTTTAAAACTGACAAGACAGTGCTCTGTTTGTGAGGGAACCCCTATCTGTAGGGCCATCTGTGGACTGGTCAGTGTGTGGAAACATTTGTTGCCTGTGTTACTCACTGAACACACATCTGTGAACTGCAAGAGCATAGTGTGATGATTGCAGTCAGTACATGGTGATCATGATGAGAGTTACCACCATCTCATCCCTGATTGGACATATGTTACATGAAACAGTGGTATGACAGTCACTGTCTGGGGTTCAGTGACATGCTAATAATGGGCCACTGTTCATAGTTGCAGTCACAAGTCTTCTACACTTTGTACAGATGTCATGCAGTATATATATATATATATATATATATATATATATATATATATATATATATATGCATGTGTTGTGCTCCCTCTGCAAATGTATACCATCTGTTGTGTTGGGTTGATAGTCATATCTATGCATGCTGCTATAAGTAATTCTGAATGCTGTTGACTATTACTAAGCCATATCTGTGTTAAAACTGCAACACTATGAGCTGCATGGGTTTTGAGGTCCCAGCAGAACCTCCTGTCCCACTTCAGCTGTCCATGACACCGGGCATCAGCACATCTGGGGCTCAGCCTTGGACCTCCACCTCTGTTGGCTCTGCACCACCTTCTGATGGAACTGCCACTGAGGATGGGACTTGTCCCCCCTGGGAGTAGGTCCAGACAGGAACTTGTCTGCTGTCATGCAGTCCTGGATGTGGTGCATAGGGGTCTCAATACAGGGTTTCGAGGCCAGATACACCAGCTCAAGGGCAGAGTTTCACATTTACAGGGTGAGCCTGCCCCTCCTAGACAGCCGCCAGCACTGCCACCTTTGCGGCTGTTTTGGTGCAGTGGTGGCTGCCCATGGCTGGGGACCTCTGTCCCACTGTTTCCATCTGGGGGCTCATGGGCTTTTGACTGCTGAACACCCATCCCCATCCAAGGTGTATCCCCCCACATGTGTCATATACCGACCCTGTATGCTGTCTTGTCTGTCATCCTACCCAACCTATCCTCCACGAGCAGACCTACTCCCCTTCCTCCACATCCCACTCTCACCCTACAGAAACAAAAGGCCAATCAGTTCCTAGAACAACATTTGCCCCATACATGCTGTCCATTTCACACGTGTCCACTGGACACATGTAACCCTTTTAATATGCATCACAACATACTCCAGTTGTCCTCACCCCTGTCTCTCAGGCACATGATCCTGGTATGCACATGACTCCTAAAGGTTCCAGGTACACATGATGCAGACGACCCCATTGTACACACAACACTACCGGTCCCTCTATGGTTACCCCATTTACCTTTTTCATGATGATGATGTTGCACACAGCACCTTGCAAGAGTACTGTTCTCACATAATGATTGGACAGGAACTGTTGTGTTAATGTAAATAAAATGCATAGAGTGATGTATTTGGCCAATGTACAAATATTTGTGTGTATTAATGACACATGTCTGTCTGAGGGGGTCTTGATATTACATAGGACAACACCACTACATACTACAGGTGTTGCTGGTGTTTCCCTTTTCATTCCTTTGTAGTGCTTTGTTGTCACATGGGATGTTCTTGATATAGCTACATATATATGTATGCATCTATATCTGGACATAAACACACACACACACATACATCTACATGATGGAATACATTTCCTATACTGTTGAATGAATGGGCTGGATGATATGTTTGTGACAGCATCCGATGTCTGTATATCTGCCATGGCTTAGTGGTAAATCACATTAGCTGTGTGTGCAGGGTCCTGGTTTTGAGCCTTGCAGAGGCCATTTATTTTGTTGCTGGGCAGAACAAGGCTGTGGGATATGGAGTGATTAAGGCACATTAAAGCAGTTGTGAGTGGGTGTGCGTGGGTTTGTGCAGAGCTAAGCAATGCTAACCTTCGGTTACAGTTTCTTCACTCAGTTTGCCTCTACTTTGCTTCACCAGTGTAATACTCGCATACTGGTGGCCAAACAGGCTTACACCTGCTTGCTCCCACACTTGCAAATGCACTGCATTTGGTGTTTGCCTCTGACACTCACACCCCTGGGTGGGAGTGAGGACTATGATATTACCTTGTGATGCATATTACATTGGATTACATGCCTACGGTATCAGGAATGGGCACACATTAGGCAAAAGCATGCCGTTCGACAGTATGGAATCCGCGGCCTGTCCAGAGTTTGATTCATATTATTGGTGTGCTCCTCTTACAATCTGCACCTGTCTGGCTAATACATGGGAACTGACACTCTTCAATACAATCAAGTAATTAGGTTTTGGAACTCACATCCTTCAGCCGAGTCATGCTACTGCATACCTAATATTCTATAATCTTTCTAAGGTTGTAAGTGGAATATGTGCTTTCTGTCCCTATCAGACCTCAAATGATTGGGGACAAATATCAACTGAATCAGGGACATGTCATAACAACATCAGGGACACATTTAAATTATTGGTGCTATTAACCTGGCACATTGACAGACTCAGAGCATATGAATTCATACACATTTTCTGAGGTAAATGATGTTTATAACTCTTAATTCTTGTCATTATTCATTACGTGTAATTCACCACCTTTCCTCCAAAAGTCACTAGTTTTAGGAGGGATTAAGTGGGACAGTGAATTTGAATCGAAACCAGGGATGTCCCTGGAAATCTGGAACAGTTCAGAGGTATGGTTCCTATTTGTTCCCCCAATTGTTTATGTTCTGTTTAGTGGATTTGCTCTTAGGGGTTGGAGGTATGGGCGTCAGCTATGCCCATTTCGGAATATTACTTACATCCCCGGGCCGGTCCTAATACGACTGCGCCAGCCAACACCTGCACGCCTATGCCCATAATTGCATACCCATAGTTCCCCCACCTGCCCCTCCTCTACGGCATTCATCCTTACTGTGGGTGCAGGTGGGGTATAAACACACCACTACACACTGCCCACTCTCCGCATGTCGGGATACATGTTGTACGTCATGTTGACCCATGGGTTATCAGGCTTGCACAAAGCTACTGGTCCGTGTATTTCTACAGCCTGGTTTGATGAATCATTACTGAGACTGACTCCGATGATCATTAATTTTTGGGTGTCTCCCACTGGTAGTATCCTGCAGGTGGTCTGGGAAGCAGTGGTGTGTTTACTTTTATTGTGTGTCTCACCGGCCTAGCTGGTGGGGGTTTCTGCTACGTGTTACATGTTTGTTTATTGGACCCCTCACCCCCATATGCACAGCCTATAAACATAATTCGTAACTGCTGTATCATATCCTAGCTAATATACATGTGTACATTTACAGTCACATATATAAATATATATATATATATATATATATATATATATATATATATATATATATATATATACATTACTACATACAGATATATCTGTATATGTATGCATACATGTATATATTTATATATTGCTGTCTATATATATATATATATATATATATATATATATATATATATATATATATATATATATATATATTTCTCCAACAACATATGGGTCTATGGGTGTCTGCATGTGTATATATCTATATATCTATATGTGGGTATGTATATGTATTCTGTCTCTGTATGTATACAATTGTACTACAGAGAGAGAGAGGCTTATCTCTATGTGTCTATGGGTAGATATACACACACATACCTCTACATATATACATCTACATCTGGTTATTCCATTTTTTGCCATATAGATTACACTTTGCTGCAGTGGTACTCATAATGGGTGCGGCTGCTCGTTGGGTGACGCCTCTGTCCAATAAACACATTTTCTTACATCCCTGGGGCTGTCCATATACGCCCACATTAGCCAGCACCTGCACACCTAGACCCATAAGTAGCTACCCATAGTTCTCCCACCCGCACCTCCTCTACAGCACCCATCCTTACTCTGGGTCCTGGTCGGTTCTGAACACACCACTACACGCTGCCCACTCTCCACTTCACGGGACCCATGTCATACAATTGTCTCGACCCATGGGTCATCAGGGTTTCACACCCTTGCATTCCAGGTATGTATACACCTCAGCCAGAATGGTTGGTGATTAGATTTCACTGGTGCACTGTATACTCCTGCTGGTTGTATCCTGGCTGTGGTCTGGGGAGCAGTGGACTATTTACATTGCTTGCAGGTTTGTGTGTATGCTTCCAGTGTCTGGTTAAGGTAATGTTACGTGTTTCATGTTTCTTGCTTGGGCCCCTCACTTCCATTGGTATAGCCTGTGAACATATGTCACGCTTGTGTGCTGTTTCTATATATTAATATATATATATATATATATATATATATATATATATTTATATATATATATATATATATATATATATATATATATATATATATATATATAAAATGTGTGTGTATCTGTAAAGCAATGCATAACCCACACAAATGCACTTACACACACTTATAGGTATTTATATATACTTAAACCTGCTTACTAGTGCCTTATTCATTATGATACTGACACTTTGTTCCAATTAACTTTTAATTGTTATTTTGCAGGTTATACAGCAGACAGATGTCGCAATATGTTCATGTACAGATTACCGATGGTAAATGGTATGTGATGCAGTGGGATTCGGTACGGGAATGTCTGTTCGTTAGGCGGTTGCTCTAACTAATACACTATTGCTGTGCTGCTTCACTTGCATATATACCCATATACCCATGGCTCCTGGTTCCCCAAACACCCACCCCAATGCCTCCCTAACACTGCAGTCATCCATTCTCCAGTTGGATCCGCGGTATATCCACACCACTACACATTGGCCACTCCCTACTCCTATAGACCCATCCCATCGGCTGACTCACTCCACTTATCCTCAGAACTCCCAAACTTTTAGTCGACAAACATTGGTGACATGAGCGACCAAAAGGACATTATTCACAATTTTTGGGTTGTCCCACATGGGACACACATGTGTTTATGTCAAGATTAGACTCTATACTTCATTGCATCCTTACTCCCGTTAACATGACACTACAATAAATTAATAATTATGACTGTGTGGTAAAGCACACGTTACACATGAGAGCCTAATTATGTACGTGCTCGGCGTATTTTTTTTTACTAATAGACCGGTTTAGTAATTGGCGTTGCCATAGCAGGCAGATCACAGGAATGATTCCATGTGTGGGAAAGTCCTCACATTTGATTTTTTTCAGCACAGCAATGACTTCGGACATTGCACACACTTCTTTGTTTTAGCAGTTTCTTCCCTTCGCTCTTATGCACAACCTATTATTCTATCTACTGCTGAAGGGCACATTCATGTTATTTATGTCTGCAAATGGAATGAATGTGTTACAGAGAATGTATTTCTACATATTGATGTCTACATGTGTGTATGCATATATACTTATAACAAACTCGCTGACCTCCATGGGGCAGTCCAATTAGAACTATCCCATCCAACCTTGGCATGCCTGGCTCTATAATTTCATACCCATAGTTCCTCCACCCCAGCTGAGTTCAACATACACACAAACCATTCATTCTCCAGTTGCTATCACAGCCATGACACACCTCCACACATTGCCCTCTTGTTAGGGGCCCTACACGTATGTTGTCCCAACCCATGTATTCTCAGGCTTTCCCACCATTTAGTCCTTGAACATACCTGCCCTTGCTTGTGTAATGGTCAGATGGCCAAATAGCCTATCAATTTTTGGGTAGTCCGACCAGGGACTACCCTCTGTGTATAACGTAGACTTAGCAGATCAACAATGTTACTTGTAATATCCTGCCTGTGGTGTGAGTAGCAGTGCTTTCTCACTCCTGCCCAGCTGGATATGACATACGCTGACAGCGCTATATAATACTGGGTTTGCTGTTGATTCCCTTCTCATTCCTTTTGTATGCTTTATTGTTACGTCGTTCTTTCTTCATAGATATATATATATATATATATATATATATATATATATATATATATATATATGTATATAGATATAGATATATATAGATATATGTATGTGTATATATATATATATATATATATATATATATATGTATATGTGTATATTTATATATATGTATATATATTATATATCTGTACATACTTATATACATTTCCTATGCTGGGCACTGCTCAGATCCGTGCTAGCGCATTCAGACTTACATACTGGTACTTATACATGTTTATTGCTGCTCATTTGTGCTTACACCTGCTTACTAGTGCCTTATTCATTATGACAGTGCCACTTTGATTGAAGGATATTTAAGTTAAATATCTCATGCAATACTCTTATGTTGGTTTTACAGCAAATGATTTTCATTCCACATGGAAAATTATATGTGCTATTGTTGGGCTCGAACCGTGAATGCTTGTTCGTTAGACAAATGCTCTAAACACTACACTATTGACATTTACGTTGATTCTGCATGTTTTTCTCTATTTGAATGAATTTGATGTGTAAGCTACGCTCGGCGAAGGCAGTGATGCGCAAACACGCTGCACTCTTCTTACACCTTCGATATTACAGCAATTCAAATGTATAATAGGGACATGGGGAATCTAATTGTGAAAGTTCTAGGGACAGGGCTCAACATTCTACTACGTGCTTGTGATTTTATTTCACTGTTTGTGGACACTCTTGTATGCTTAGCATACATTTCGGTACCCACGGACACTGAATTACTGACTAACTATTAGAGGCAGTCTCTACTAGTAGGCATAGTAGGTTTTGCAACTGTCAGGGCATGTTTACATCTCCGTAGAGCACTTGTATGTGCCCCCTGCACTTGCACACATTTCCTTTGCACGTTGAGGGTGCGGTGGCACGCCCTCATACATATTCATATGGCGCTGCTGCACCATCTGTAGTGAGGACGCTTGGCGCAAGGCTAAAACCGTCCTTGCGCCGAGCTTCTTGAATCCCGTGGCAGGTCTTTATTGTACTGGTACGAACAGTTAATGATTTGAGGAAAAACTTAAAGGCTGATGCTATTAATTGGTTATTTCGATGTGAGAGAGAGCCAGTCTATGTTGTTGGCTGCAGTCAGTTAGAAAACAGTCCTTTTGCATTGATTGAATAGCAATTGGATATATCTATTTAATAGGTGGAGGTGAGAAATAGTTTTCATATTAAAGGTATTCACCTATATTCCTGTTCAGCTGCTAGAACTCTGAGCTTAAAACAGCTGTTTGGTTGAATTTATTTTTGGATTTTCTACATTTAAGGTTCGGATATTTCCATTACTTTATGATTTTGGTATAATTATATTACAATTTGTTGCATTATAAATTTTGTTTTACTGCAAAAGATTTTTTCTTGACGTTTTAAAAGTTGTTGGTTGAGTCAGGAGGAAACTTTCCTTTTGTGTTCATTGATTGAATAACAATTAGATTTAGCTATTTAATGGGAGGAGCTGAGAAACTATGTTCTTATTTAAGGCATTCACCTAAATTCTTATTAAGCTACAAGAGTTGTGAGCTCAAAACTATTTTTTGACTGTATTGATATCTGGATTTTCCCACCCAGCCACCCACTTCTTGTCGTACTTTTAAACTTGGTGGCTTTGTAGCTGCCTGTTCCTACTATAAACTACAGTTTGCAAGCCCATCCCAGTGCTATTTCTACTGGACACTGATAACACAAACTGATAAGGCAAGCTGATTAGACTCTTACCACTTGAGTTTCTCTTTGTTTCAAATCATCCAATTTCAACTAGTGAACACTGATATATTCAGACAGTTAATTTGAATTGTGTGCTGTTCTATTTTCACAATTTTTCCTTGTTCATAGGTAGGTACTAGGCTATCAGACCAAGGGCCTAAGTAAGCCTAGCCAACAAAGTTCCCTGGCTTACGTCTCCCAAGAAAGTTAATTTCCTGTGCCCCAGTTGGGCAGAGCCACAGAAGTGATCCTAGTGGTGTATTTCCTATTTCCGATCCACTCATCAAGATTTTTCTTGAAAAGTGCTAATGAGGAACTTTGCTTGACATAGGTTAAAAATAAACAGCCTCTGCAAGACTCAAACCCAGGACCCTGCACACCATAGCCAAAGTGATTTACCACTAATCCATGTCAGATATGTTTAACCAAAAGTCAGTTGTCTACATTTTTAACTTGATCTGGGATCCTGGATTTATAGTATCACTCACAGAATGGATCTTAGCCTCAATTATTACATTTTTCTTGCATTTTTACTGTTGCATTTTACTTGGTCCGGGGACTTACAGTATCAGTTACTAACTTCCATCAGAAATAGTGCCAATTACAATGGCCTCTGGCTAACCTAGTTCACAGATAATTGCAAACTAGGAGCAGTCATTCAATCACCTCAAGATGAGAACCCATTTCAAAAGGTCTAACACAGACAATTGTTTGGTGCCAGAGCCATGGCTTAAAACTCAATGCAAAGAAATGCATTATGGTACATTTAGAAAGTCAGCCATCTTGGGTGACTACATCATCAATAACCCCCCCCCCCCAAAAAAAAAGTTGATTTAGTAGTCAAGGATCTAGGCACTTATGTAGATCTTAAACAACAAATATTGTCTAGATGACCAATTGACAAAGCTATGTCGCAGCAACCCCAAAGGCACTCAGTAAAATACAACACTTAACACCACACATACTGTCGCTCTCAGTGGAGCCCCAAACACTAGGCCCCTAAGGCAAACAAACAAACTTCCCAAGACTTCCACCATATGGGACTCCATTGCAGGATATAGCAATGTCCCTCTAACCAGACTGAACAAGGAGAAGAGAATGGATAGTTTCTTATCTGGAGCCAGAAACCACCAAATCACCCACTCAAGTCAGCATGCCACTGATAACAGTATGATTCCATCATAGTTCATGTAGATGTAAATGACTTGAGCTGTACCTCCCTGGACTATATGAAGAGAGACATTATGGAGCTTTCAGACTATGTGTTTCAGGCTGGTATAAGTCTAGCACTGAGCAGCAAATTACCATCACTGAGAATGATGCTGCAATATATGAAAAATTACTGAGTTCAACAACTGGCTGTATTTCTAAGGGGATCCAGTATTTTTCATCTTGAAAGGACATGGTTAACAGATCACTTTGCTGTGCCAAGGATGGTCTGCACCTCTGTCTTCTAGGCTTTGGAATACTAGATGAAAGAACAAAATGTAGGGACCTCACCAAAGGTCTGCTATACGCACCTCACAGTCCAAATAAAATAAATAAAACTTTGCAGACCACCACTGTGTTCCAAAATTTAATTCACATGACAGACATCCATAAAAACACAAAGTCGATGGATAAAATCAATGAATAAAATTCCAAGAAGCTTCAGTAAAAACAATTGTCAGATCCTTAGTGCTTTCGGGTAATAACCATTCTTCAGATCATTTTACACTACTCAGGGGAAAATATTTAAACTATATTGTATCCAATCCTCTCTAATAACGCACCCGCTTATTTTTTAAGGTGGGTCTCATGGGGACTGCCTCATTGAGCCCTGCTGCTCTATGAGCCAACAGCTCAATTATCCACTTTGTCTCCTCTAATTCAGTCTGTTGTTTCATACCCCCCCCCAAACTTCTGTACATATTCCTAATGGCCCTAAATTTAAACCAATGCCCCTCATTCTGATCTATGTGCCTGAACAATGCATTATGTGGATTCTTTGTCCTAATACAGGATAGATGCTGTAAAATTCTAACCTTAAACATACAGTTTGTTTTTCCTACATAAAAACTCACACATTGTTGACATTCAGCTAAATAAATTAAATCTGTGGTTCTACAAGTCTCCCTGGCTTTAAAAAGAAATTATTTTGCTGTAACAGAATGTGTAAAATCCACTGCTTTATTTATAACCTCACAAGCCTTACATGACCCACAAGGGACTGTCCCTTCCTTATTCCTAATTGGCCTCCATCTAGGTACATGTTCTGTAGCCAGAATATCCTTAAGGTTTTTATTTCTCCTGAAACCAAACAAGGGAGCTTGCCCCAACAAATTTAGGCTTTTGAATACTGGCTAAAACTTTATTCACCCCCTAGTGCCTTTTTTATACAATGACAAATTGACAAACCTCCCGACTTAGCAAAATCATCTCACCTGAACCTCGATGTATTACTGCTCAATGCCAGGAGCCTAAACAAAAAAACTACACTCCCTCTAAGCCCTCCTCAAACCGAAGAATATGGACATCTATGAAGTTACTGAGACATGGATTAAAGCAGCAGAGTGTTCCCCAGCAGTGCAAGGTTTCAGTGCCTTCCACACTTTTAGAGCAGTAGCTGCAAAGAAAGGGGCTAAAGGGGGAGGTGTCTCAATATACATCAATAACAAGCATTCCTATAGGGTGGTCAAACAGGATGGCATGCTGGAGTTTCTCCACATGCAGATCACCATAGGCAAAATCCTGTACCATGTTCTAGCGAGCTATAGGTAACCCACCATGTCCCAAGATGCTCGCAATGCATACTTGGACGTACTGGAGAAATTGGCTATCCAACCTAACACCTTACTCATGGGAGACCTTAATTGCCACCTCTGCAGACTGGGGATGCTGCACAGCCTCAAATCTACAGGCATAGGGATTCCTAGATTTTGTAAATGCAAACACCCTTGATCAAACAGTGAATACACCCACTAGAGGAATCAATATACTGGACCTTGTCATTACAAATATGAGAGAATTTTACACTTCACCCCAGCATCTCAGTCTCCCTAGTAAGGTCCTAACATAAAGTTCTCTCATTTGAAATAAAAAGCAGCTCCATAATCCCATTAAAACCAGTAACAGGAATTATTCCAAGGCAAATTACCTTTTATTAAGTGATGGATTGTCAAATCTCAGTCCCTCTTCAAACCCAGAGAATACAGCAGCCTATGTTCAGCTGCTCTCAGAAACTCTGTGCAATCATTTCAATGGCTGCATAGAGGCTGCTGTATGCATCCAGAAGTAACCCCAGGACTAGCCCTAGAAACAGACCACCCAGTTGGCATCTCAAATTAAACAGGATATACAACAAAAGGGAGAAAAAAGGTAAAAAATCAGGACGGGTAATTCCCATAAGAATAGAAACTCTCATCAAAGTAAATAGGCAACTAAGGGGGCTAATTAAGTCAAGCAAAGCCAACTTTGAGCTTAGAATATCCTCCGAGAAACCTCAAGGGCAGAACACAGCAATGTGAACTGGTGGTTAATGGTGCCACATTCACTGTGTCTGGCAATATAGCAACCCTGTTAGTGGACAAATTTAGTTCCAACTTTACCCTTCTCTCACCCCCAATCATCTCCTCAAAAATACCCTCAAGCATAACATTTCCAGCTATAACTAGGGAGCATATACTGGCTGTACTCACAAAAAAACACAGCCTGATTGGGCTCCAAGAACATCACAGTATACTTCTTGAATAGTCTAAAATATGACTTATCAGGACCCCTGGAATCATTATTTAACTATATAGCAGGCATTGTGTCATGGGACTGGAGGACTGCAATGGTCATCCTCTTCATAAGGGAGGACCTTCAACACATCCTGGAAACTACAGACGCATTAGTCTGACTACTCTTATTTGCAAAGCCATGGAAAGAATTATCATGGAAATTATTAGCAAGGACATAGGAGACCGCCAGACACTGGATCCAATCCAGTTTGGATTTGTCAAAGGAAGGTCATGTTTACTGAATCTGGTGGACTTCATTGAAAAGGTCACTAAGGCAATACCTAGATCTGGCTAAAGCATTTGATACAATGCTCCACTTGGACATTGTCAACAAATTTATGGAACTAGGTTTAAATCCCTTTGTAACATGCTGGACAGCTAGTTGGCTCACTGATAGGACCCAGGAGGTTATAATTGATGAGGCCAACTCCACAAAGAAGCCAGTCACCAGTGAAGCCCCTTGGGCTCTGTGCTGGGCCCACTTCTCTCTGACATCAACTTCTTGGATGTCAAAGCTAATGTCAAAGGTCTTTGGTTGACTAACTTTGCAGATGATTGTAAACTGAGGGCTGTCATTGTATCCCCCCCAAGATGAGAACACCCTTTAGGAAGGTCTAATACAGACAAATGCTTGGTGCCAAAGCCATGGCTTAAAACTCAATACCAGGAAATGCATTATAATACCTTTTGGGAAGTCTGCCACACCGAGTAACTATGTCATCAATAAAACACCCTTAAAACCCGATTCACTCATCAGGGATCTGGGAGCAGATAGTAACCGAGCCTATGACCAGCATGTGTCCAAGGTAGAAAGAAACCCTTCTATGCAGGGGCGGCTCGTGCTATAGGACTGCGGGACTGCAGCCCTCCCACCTGTGAAATAAAGTCCCCAGTCCCCGCAGAACTAGAAATGAAAATAACAAAAAATCTCTCTGACTGCACCATACATGCTTAGTTCCTGGCTGCTGTGTTAGGCAGACCAGAACACCAAGCATGCATGCTCAGGCATTCCTGAGCTCCAGACTGCTCAGTCAGGCAGTCCGGATAGGGAAGGGAGTAAACTCCTCCCTTCTAACCCAGAGATCTGTGCAGTGACGACCACACAAACCAGACTGTGGGCGATGCAGTCTGGACCAATAGCAGGAGGCTCCAGCCTCCTCACATCTCGCGGGAGAGTATGCGTGGGCTACAGGATCATGCCAGCATGGAGGACCGAGAAGCTGCAGGATGGATTTGTTGCACTCCAGCCCAAGGAGCTGCAGGATCGGCTCGCCTGTGTGTGTGTGTGTGTGTGTGTGTGTTTGTGTGTGTCTGTCTGTGTGTGCAAAATGCCCCAGTTACTTCATGGTGGTGGGTAGAGAATAAGGCTTGAACCCTGTACCTTGGGCCCAAGTGACAAGAGCCTGAATTCCTACCCACCACCATTTCTAAAACATTTGCAGATTTTTGCCTCATATTTGTTCTGTTCCTCATAAAATCTGTGGTTTCTGTATTTTTTTTTACTTAAAAGAGACAGCAGTGCAGTGGTAGCAGTGTTGCCTGACAGCTATGGGTTGTCTGGTTTGATTCTTGGCTGGGGTGCCTTCTGTGTGGAGTCTGCATGTCCTCCCTGTGTTTGTGTGGGTTTGCTCTGGTGTCCTCAGTGGATATATGTCCCTATTTTTTGGACTGTATTCCCCCATTATTGGCTTCGTCAAGGTTTTTTGTGCCAAGGTTGTGAGCTGTGGTGATAACTGAAGTCACTGAATATGTTTGGGGGCTGTATTCCCCCATTATTGGCTTTGTTCAGGTGTTTTGTGCTAAGATGTTGACAGCTATGGTAAGAACTGAATTCAGTAATGGTAGCCATTTAAGTTTCAGTCTTCTTTTCTTTCATAAAAATAGATGATTTGGCATAGTGGTATGTTACTCTGGCTGTTTAACACAGGGACCTGGGTTCAATACTTGGCAGTGAAATGTATGCACACAGCATTTTATTCTAGCAACTTTCCAACATTATACAAGCAATGTTTAAAATGTGTCCCTGGTTTTGGGCTTTGTCCCCCAAATAAATTTTGGCTTTGTCCAGATTTCTTGTGCTGCAAAGTTCAGAGGTACAGCTGAGTGTCGAGTCGATTTTACAAGGTGCTGAGAGCTGCAGGGGAACAAAAGTTTAGTGCTGCTTATGCCGAGTCGGCTTACATTGTAAATAGCACAACAGGTAGTGTACTTGCTTTTGATGCAGAAGGCTGTGGGTTCTAATCCCACAGTAGGTAGATCCATTGCTGATACTGTACTCTGTTTTAAAGGGGATGGATGCTACAGTCCTCTTTGGCGAAGGTACCTAGTAACATACCTCTCAACCTGGAAACATCAAAAATCTGGACAAGGCCCATGAAAAATAGGTACAAATCTGTACACTGATTAACATATAATTTGCAAACATAATAACGAAACCCCACCCACTCCAGTGGAATTGTGGGATACAAACTTTCAAATGCAAACTGAAAACAGACAACCAAAATATGGCACCAGAGTCCCCCTGCAGCCATTCCAATGTCCCCTTACCTGGCTATTTCACCCCATTTCCCATAAACACTAATGTGTGCATACTGCTTTACTTCTACAATGATTATTTGGATTTTATTTTTACATTTTATAGCACAATGCACAAACACTAACAGACGTCTTTTAAACAAAGCAGTACTGTCTCACAATGAAAATAGATGTGGCATTAAAACTTCCCTGCCCTTGAAACTCACACTCATTGAAACCCACACCACATCCAAAGAAAATGCATTTGGCCAGTGGTGGATAAAGATTACCTTTGGGCTATTTTCAAATCATTGGCCCTTTGCACACAAAACAAGAAACATACATGTGTTCTTTTCTATGATAAACCTTCCTGACTTTATTAAGTTATATTCCTTGTATAATACAGTGCACTTGTTGGAGCACATTTTAAATTTATTGTCTGAACATTTTTCCAGTAGGCTGTACTTTAGGCAATGAAACAAAATGCATGAACCAATAATGACAAAACTGCCCAATTCAGAACATTTCCATCATAAAAGTCTACTTTCGCTCCCACACTATAAATAGAATGACAGTAGTGTAAGCCACAGGCATCTTTCAGAGCTTCTTGCACTTATTTTCAATTTCATTTTTTTTTTTGGGGTGGGCAAAAGGTCAAAAAACAAGGACACATTTTAAACATTGCTTGTATAATTTTGGAAAGTTACTAGAATAAAGTGTTGTGTTACCATCATGCATTTCACTGACAAGTCTTAAACCCAGGACCCTATGCACTACAGTCAGAGCAACATACCACTATGCCAAATCAGCAGCTTCCTGAAAGATAGGAAGACTGAAACTTAATGGTTATCATTTAGTGATTTCAGTTCTCACTTCTCACCATAGCTCAACTCTTAGCACAAAAAAATCTGGACAATGCTCACAAGTGGTGGTGGCTAGGGACTTTAGGTACAGGGTTTGAACCCGAATACCTGTAGCCACCAGGTGTATTAAATGGGGGCATACACACACACACACACACACACACACACACACACACACACACATGAATATACACCAAGCCCATACAAAATTTTAAGAAATATCACTAAACAATTTCCAAGCTGCGAAGTGTCAGCATGTTTAAACGATTTCTTAAGCAAGGCAGATCTTGCCATAATTGCTTTCTGCATCTGTCAAACTGCATAATCCATAACATCAACAAAATTTACTACAAATAACTTAAAAAAGTGATATCCTCTTCATTTCTTGAATCAAATTATTGTATTTTATGTTATTACATCATTTCTTTCTGGGTCTAAAGGCCCAGAAAATGTGACATGAATTGCACCAGTTTCAGTATTACTTGTAATGAAAGCAGGCTACTTTATGAAGCATTGAGGCACAAAAGCTGCCAAACAGTTTTCTATGAAAAGTCCTGGTGTCGGAGTTGAAAACAACAATAACAACAAGAATCATCTAGTGATTTTCTACAAAGTTGGTTGTTCTAAGCAGAATATTGTCATATTGTGTGCCCAAACACAGATCTCTTACTTTTTACAATATTTACATAAGACAGTTATAGTGGTAGCAGTACATCAATACAAATTGTTGAATATAATATTTATTATGCACGTATGGCAGCCGTTTCCATCATGCTAGGTATAGTTTGGGGGATGGAATCAAACTTCAGAAACCCTCTGCACAAGGATTTGTTTTCAGCTGCAGGTAGGAAAGCCAAATATGTTTTCAGAATCAAAATCAATTATATTACTAAGTCAAATCACAGCGCAGACAAAATAAGAAGCATCCACATCCATTGGTATTCATGGATGTAAATACAGCTCCACACATTTCCTTTTAAAAAAAGAAAAAGAGCACGTGGGAAGTTGGATAAACAGCATTTCTTCTGATAATTATGGGAGGATCGTGCACATTAAATAATTAAAACAAGCCACACCATGCTATGAGCAGGGAATATTTAAAATGCTGGCCCAAGGAATATGACGACAAGGCACAGACAGCAAATTAATTTGCTTTACACATGAGAGTAAACAAGTCTGAATACTACATCATCCTCACTAAAAATGGAGAAAAAATGACAGCTATTACAAATGTTCCTTAAAGTACAAATTCAGTACCCCAGAGAGCATAGTGCACTAGCACTTATAATGCATGCCTACTTGTACTTGAAATTGAATACAGTACCAACCTTCCCCCTGGATAAAAAAACTTTCTAGTAGTATAGTCCATTGGAACAGCATGCCATCTGTCGTCCAAGCTGAGCTGATGCTGATAAAATTTAAGAGGATCCCTCATACGAGGCACTCAAAACCCCCACCTTTGCCTCCTCCCTTCATCAACCCCACCTCATTTAGTAATTAGGCTTAACAACAGCAATTAAGAAAACAAACTATACCTAGCCTGCTTGTCTGATAGGTCTCTGTCAAATTGTAATAAGTGTGGCTGCCCTGTTAAAAAGAAAGCTGGGGTGAAGCCATCTGCAAAGGGGCTCATTAACCTTTTTTTTTTTAATTTTATTAATTTACCATACAATAAGCCATTATACAATCAGCAAAATCCAAACCTATTTAATCATGATAGGACGACAGGCATATTTAGATGGGTGAGCTTGCTTGCAGTGCACAGCTAACTCATTCATATTATTTCAAAGTGACCTGTCTGTCTCTACCATCTTTACTGTGCATAATGGCCAGTAAAAGCAACACAGTTTTTGCCCAGCTCCATGGAGTTTGAGATAAGCAAATTCCTGCTGTATTTTACTGTAAACAAAATGGAACAGCAATGCCGTTCCCGCTCGCATTTCACACACACACTTCTTCCTTACTTGTAAAGTTGTAAATAATTCATTACAGCGTTCCCATTTCTTTACTTGTAAATAATCCATTGCAAGAGTTCCCCGAACAAACAATCCAGTACAAGAGTGCGTTTGAGTTCCGAAAGTGCAGCCGATAATATTACAAGTGCCATCCCTGCTCGCATTTCACACACACTTCCTTATTTGTAAATAACAAATTACAAGAGTGCGTTCAAGTTCTGAAAGTGCTGCCGATAATATTACAAGTGCCATAACTGTTCCCGCTCACATATTTGAGCAGCCAGGTCAGTCAGAGCTCAATTCCGACTGGCTGGTAGCCCTGACAGAGCTGACGTCATCGCGCATGAGATGATGTCAGCTCAAACGGCGCAAAAATTAAAAAAAAAAAAAATTGGAAATGAAGGGGTGCCACTCGGGAATTGTGGCACCCCTTCATTTGGACCCCAGAACTCGGTAAAAACCGAGTAAATCAGTATGGTTGGGAGGTATGCCTAGTAACTATGAACCTGTTATCAGTTTGCCATCCATTCCCTATTGCGATATTACTAGCATTATAATTTTTTTAATGCAACATAAGCTGTTTATTCCTCAAGGGCAACAGGCACTTTATTTGTAGATGAAACAATGACATATAAAGTTGTTTGCTAGCAGTAACCTCTTAATTAGTTAACAGATTTCTTTAATGTGTAATTATTTAGATGGCTTTTACTTCTTCAGAGATCGTGCATATTTACTGATACTGGTGGACTGTTGAACTTTGAGTAGACTTTTATGATGGAAATGTTCTGAATTTGGCAGTTCAACTGTACTGTATTGTACAAGGAATATAATTTAATACAGTCAGGAAGGTGTATCAAAGAGCATGTGTATGTTTCATGTTCAAGGGGCCTATGATTTGAAAACAGCCCAAAATTAATCTTTATCTGCCACTGGCAAAATGTATTTTCTTTGAATGTGGGTTTCAATGCTGTTTCAATGAATGTGAGTTTCAAGGGCAGAGAAGTTTTAATGCTAAGTCTATTTTCATTGTGAGACTGCATTGCTTTGTTTAGCAGATATCTATTAGGGTTTATGCTGTAAAATATAAAATAAAACTTTCAAATGAAATCCATATCATCGCAGAAGTAAAGCAGTATGCACATTACAGTGTTTATGGCAAATGGGGCGAAATAACCAAGGAATGGGACATTGGAATGGCTGCAGGGGGGACGCTCCATTCGACCATGATTTTGTGAGGGGGGGAAGGGCATCAAACTCAGACAGCCCCGGCTGAACTATACCTCTCAACTGTCCAGACTTTTGCAGAATGAATAGATTTTTGCTTCTTATTGGTTTGTTCCTCAGACATCATAACCTTCAGAAAACCTTCAGAAAAATGCATGCTAAAGCAAGACCTGATGTTCATCGTGTTTCACTGTTGCAGTTATTACTCTTGGGTTATCCTGCTGGCAGGCTACCCTCAGTCGGCCAGAATTCCAAAGTCTAGGTCCGGCGTAGGTTGCTGTCGCCTCTTCCCTGACGTCAGTGCGCCAGGGGTATAAAAGATGCAGCCGACACCATTTTCTTCAGTCTTTCTTGCCTCGCGGTGCCCGTCTCCTGAGATTTTCAAATCCGAATTTCAGAACCAAAGTCTTCATTAAAGCTAAGTACCCCATTGGGGAAACTTTTTTCTTGCTCCAGACCGATGTCAGAAAAAGTTAACAATTGTATTTCTTGTGGGAAGCAAATAACTCATAAGGATTTTCACTCTTACTGTATTCTTTGCCTAGGCCCTGATCACAACACTGCTAGCTGTCAGTTTTGTGCTAGATTTAACCAACGCACTATCAAGCGTCGGTTCGATTTTGCATTTCATTACTTTGGCCAAAGATTTAATTATATAATGCCGTCGGAACAGCTGACAACCGGAGTTTACAAAAAACGCAAGGACAAGGCTAGGCATCCGAGTCCAAAACCAATGACAAAGCCTCTACTAGGCCAGTCGCTGGTTCGCCGGTTCTCAGTGAGATGCTTTCACAGCCCCTGGCACCCGCTACCTCAGAGCCACAGGCCACTACCGACTCCCACGTGGAGCCAACTGGGCCTCTGGATACTCAAGGTATTGGACACTCGGAAATCTCTCCCTCAGATGGGTCCAGAGCCGCTGAGCAGGCATCGGCTTCTGAGGGTGTCTTCAGACCTACACAACTATATATTAAGCCATCTTCAGCTTCACAGACAAAGACTAAAGCAGCTCTAAAGACAAAGAAACAAGTACAGCATTCTTCTACTCAGACTTCCATGCCTAAAAAACAGATGCTCAAAATGGCCGAAGACCTAATTACTTTGATCAGGGGCTCCCATCCCCCTCCTGATAAGAGGCCTAGGCAAGAGACAGAGTATGATTCTTCTGATCAGGTATCTATTTCCTCTGATTCCTCTTCTGAACAGGATTACTCCATGCTTCCCTATGAGGATTCTAATGCTGAAGAATCCATTCCTTCAGCCTCTCCTCCTGAGGATTATTCTTTTAGGGAAACACTGCATACTATGAGGGAGCATTTCCACTGGGAGAGCCAAGATTATTCTGAATCTAAGAAAAGGCTCAGGGACTTTCTGCTTCTTCCTCAGCACAGACCCCTTGCTATTCCACCTGTTCTAGACATTGTAGATAATGTATTTTCAGAGTCCGGTCTGTCTCCTGACTCATTACCCCCTGCACCTGCTAAGCCAGACAGATACTACAGGGTCCCGGATTCTCATAAATTCCTATATAAAAACCCCGCTGCTGACCCAGGGTCCCATGGGGGTTAAAGCTTCCACTGCAAAAAACCCTGTCCCCTCTGATAGGGATTCTAGGGCTCTAGACAGATGGGGGGAAAAAGTTTACACTTCTGCCACCCTGGCTGTAAGGGCTTTAAATTGTCAGTTTCATATGCTTAAATATCAGCAATATTTAATGTCACTACTTAAACAGAAAATGATGACAAATACTGAATGTTCAGAGAACAAGGAATTGCAGGATTTATTGCATGCAACTGAACAAGTAGGAAAGCATACTTTGCAATGTGGTTATGATTCACTGGAGGCCTCTTGCAGGGCCACTGTTACAGGTTCTGTTATTAGAAGGCATACTTGGTTAAAGGAACAGAATCTGCCTGATCATGTTAAAGCAAAATTATTAGATGCACCATTACAGCATGATACTTTGTTTGGTACTAAAGCAGAAGAGGTGTTGAAAAAAAATGGAGGATAAAGCAAAATCCATGCAGACAGTCAAGGATTTCTTACAGGTACAGCCACCCAGGTTTAGCAGGAACTGGCCTTCTAAAAATTGGTCCTTTCCAGTCTCAGACAGACCACAAAGAGGCAGATACAGGCATCTCAGAGGCAGATCTCAGCCCCAAGGCTCATACAGGCTTAAACAATGGGGTGTTCCTACCTCCAAAAGCAGAGAAGACAAATCACAACCTTATAGGAAACAGTCCCAATGACTTTCCTCTACCAGTTACAAGCAGTTTTCTTTTGACAGCCCCCTTAGGGGGAAAACTAGCACTTTTTTCATCAAATTGGCAAATGGTTACCCTGGGTCCTGAACATAGTGTCCCAAAGCTATAGGTTCCATTTTCACACTCTACCAAGGTCAAAGGGCATGCCAGACCTGCCACACAATCAATGGGGAGAGGCACAAAAGCAAATTACAGCCCTCATGGACATGAGGGCCATTCAGTAAGTACCACAACAAGAGCAGGGGCAAGGATTTTACTCCAGACTTTTCCTAGTACCCAGGAAGGACAAAACCTGGAGACCAGTTCTGGACCTGTCTATACTAAATACGTTTCTGGAAGTTCCAAAATTCAAGATGTTGACTCTACAGCAGCTACTGCCCATGCTGGGCAAGAGGGCTTGGCTCGTAACTTTGGGCCTAAAAGAGGCATACCTGCATGTCCCAATCAGACAATCTTGCAGAAGATACCTCAGATTCATAGCTGGCTCAATGCATTACCAATTCTCTGCACTGCCCTTTGGCTTATCTACTGCGCCCAGGGTCTTCACAAAATGCCTGGCACCAGTAATTGCATTTTGCAGACAAAAAGGAATTCAAATATATCCCTACTTGGATGACTGCCTAATTAAAGCAGAGAACAAAGACACTCTTCTAAAGCATCTGGCGTTTGTATAAAGATTACTAATTGGCCTGGGGTACACAGTAAACGAAAAGAAATCAAAATTAGTGCCCTCTCAAGAGATAATATTCCTGGGTGCAAGCTTAAATACAACTGCCCAGATGGCTTATCTCACGTCAGACAAGCAAAAACAACTGACTACTTACTTCAAGAAATTGGCAACAAAAACCCACTTATCTGCAAGGAAAATCCTGCAGGCCTTGGGTTTCATGGCATCCTGCATACTACTATTTCCATATGCTAGACTGCATATGAGGAAACTACAATGGTATCTGAAAAGTGTTTGGACTCAGCATTGCCTCAGCCTGGAGACAGCAGTTGCACTCATTCCCTGCCTACAACAGGAGTTTCGATGGTGGGCAGAAGTCTGTCACCACAACAAGGGTCTGCCATTCAGTTTACCCACAGCCAGACAGACAGTGACAATGGATGCATCAGATTAGGCCTGTGGGCCCATATGGCAGGAAAATGTATTCAGGACACATGGCCTGCAAACCAGATGCATCTTCACATCAATCAAAAATAGATGCTAGCTGTTCAAAATGCTCTGACAGCTTTCAAGGACCTGCTTCATCCAGGACAGTTACTGATAAAGACAGACAACACTACGGTCATGTGGTACATAAATAAGTAGGGAGGTACACATTCCTACCCCCTCTGCAAACAAGCAATGACCTTATGGGACACAGCATTGGCTTTTCAAGTTCACCTGCAAGCACAATTCCTGCCAGGAAAAACAAATACTCTGGCAGACGAACTAAGCAGAAACCTCATGGATCCCTACGAATGGAAACTGGATCCCCAAGTCTTCAGCATGATAATAAGGAAATGGGGATGCCCAGACATAGATCTATTTGCCTCCCCTCACAACTGTCAATTGCAGAGATTTTGCACAAGGATTTATCACAAGCAAGCATGGAAAGTGGACGCCCTGTCATTCAGCTGGAAAAATCTAACAGTATATGCTTTTCCCCCACAGCCTCTCCTTCCCAGAGTACTCCTAAAGGTCAGACAAGAGAAGCCAAAAATGTTACTAATTGCACCAGACTGGCCACGCCAGCACTGGTACCCAATCCTAAAGAGCTTGTCTCAAGGTCCAGCATGGATATTGCCTCAAACTTCTCACTTGCTGACCCAACAAAACAATCAGATCCTGCACAGCCAACTCAGGACCTTAAATCTGGCAGCATGGCGGATAATGTAGCCATTCAGAACACTCCTCTTTCAAAAGCTGTTATGGATGTTATCTTGGAGGCCAGGAAGCCCAGTACCAGAAAATCTTATGCAGAAAAATGGAAGATATTCTGTGCTTGGAACCAGGAACAAGGCATTGACACGTCTGTACCAAATATTCCTCAGATTTTACAATACCTAACTGAGATGCTGAACAAAGGCCTTTCTTTCTCATCAATTAAGATTCATGCCTCTGCCATTTCAGCACATTACAATACGGAACCACCTATCTTTTCCCATCCTTTAATAAGGCAGTACCTCAGAGGGGCCAGAAACATTAGGCCTCCAAGGAGAGCACCAATTCCGGCCTGGGACCTCAATTATGTTTTGGAAAAACTCACACTGCCTCCTTTCGAGCCAGCATCAACAGCAGATATAAAATTCTTATCCTGGAAAACAGCTCTGCTCCTAGCAATAACCTCTGCAAGGCGAGTCTCGGAGTTGCAAGCACTCATGGCTGTGGAACCTTTCATCATTTTTCATCCAGACAGGGTTTCTCTGACTACAAACCCTACATTTATGCCTAAGGTGGTGGCCAGTGTGGCCCTCAACCAAATCATTCACTTGCCTACCTTTTACCCAAATCCACAGAACAAGGGTGAGAAAATTCTGCATTCTTTGGACATACACAGGCAGTTGCGCTTCTACTTGGACAGAACTAAAGCTTTCAGAAAGACTGAGCAGCTTTTAGTGTCATATGCTGCAGGATCACAAGGAAAGGCTATCTCAAAACAGACTATTTCTAAATGGGTAGGCCATTGCATCCATTTCTGCTATTTCCAACATGGCAAATCAGTGCCTAAGGGCATTAGGCCTCATTCCACCAGAGCAGCAGCCACTTCAGCAGCCTTCCTCAGAGGAGTACCAACCAAAGATATCTTAGAGGCTGCAACTTGGAGTTCAGTGCACACCTTTACAAAGCCCTACCACTTGCCTCTCTACTCTAAGTCCAGAGCAGGCTTTGCCACTGCAGTTCTGAAGGGCCTCATAGCCTCTCCTAGTCCAATTTAGCCCAGCCACCCATCCTCAGCTTTGGGATTCTACCCAAGAGTAATGACTACAACAGTGAAACACAATGAACATAGCACAGTTGTGTACCTACCACAAATGTAGATGTTCAAGTGTATTCACTGTTGCAGTCCAGGTTACTCACCCACCATCCCCCTTCTCTTTGCTGGGACTTATCTATCCTATACAACCTATTTGGTGTATTTGCTTGTAGATGAAGGAAATGTTATTTTTGTGTATGCATTTCTTATTGATATATTTTTCAGCCTACCTATTTGGGGCACCTGACATCTGAGGCAAGAAAAACTGAAGAAAATGGCATTGGTTGCATCTTTTATACCCCTGGCGCACTGACGTCAGGGAAGAGGCGACAGCAACCGACAGCGTACCTAGACTTTGGAATTCTGGCCGACTGAGAGTAGCCTGCCAGCAGGATACCCCAAGAGTAATGACTGCAACAGTGAATACACTCGAACATCTACATTTATGGTAGGTACACAACTGTACTTTATTCCATCAACTGTCTTTTTAGTACTGTTTGTATGTTCCCCCATTATATTTGGCCATATCCAGATTTCCTGCATTAAGAGGTTGAGAGGTACGTGTAAATAAATCGCTTTATAGAATTAGGAATATCCAAACCTCTCAACTGTCTCCAATTTTGGCTCAATGTTGCTCTCCCCTTAATAATCCCTCTGCAAAATGGCAATTTTGGAAGAAAACGTGGAGGGTTTACAATTATAAATAACTGTAATGATCAGAGTTATAGATTACTTTTATTTCAGAAATGCATTTAGATGCTCGTATTTTATCAGCTACTCAAGTTAACAGTACTAATTTTAAAAAGGTGTCCCTTCTTTGACAGGTTCTCAGCTGTGTTGTGTGGCAGTTTTGTATTTTTGCATAACATATTTGGTCTGTTTTTCATAAAAATGTTGTTTTCTGGAAAATTAGTAGCAAATCATTAAAGATTGAAGTTAGAAAATAATGGCAGACATTTGGGTTTCAGATTTCATACCCTTCAAAAATTCATACTAATGCAAGACCTACTACTATTCTATTATCTTTCTAAGTTTATAAGAGCAATATTTAAAAATTGTCTTTATTTTTGGGCCTGTGTCCCACTTCTATGTATGGCTTTGTCCAGATTTCTTGCTCTGAGGTTGAGAGGTATGAGTGTCAGAGCCATCACCGTCAGCCAGAGACATTTCAAACTGTGACCTACTTGTTGCACTCCACTCCCCATTGCAGTGGCTCTGGATGTGTCCAAGCAAGGCAAGGAGCAGTTATGCAATGTAAGTGTGCAGCGTATTCCCCCATTCAAGGTAGACCACAAGTATGACCGTGGCTTTTCATGTCCTTGATTTTGCAGAATGTTCTGGTTTTCTGTCATATTTTTATACTGTTGATTTATGCTTCTTATTATTCAGAAAATGCATGCTGTTGCAGTGCCCTGTTGCTCTGTATTAAAGTATCAATGCTTTAATGACCATCAGGAAAGCTTGCCGGAGATTGTAACACGCAAGTAAGCTTTAATAAGCATACTGTTAAAGAATTACCAACATTGAAAGCCTTTTCATTGTTGCCATGCAGAGAATATTTACATAACTAGATAATGAATAAGCCTTAAGTATTGAAATGCATATGACAGTATTTGTAATAAAGGACAGGATTACAGTATTTTCAGAAGCTCGTTACATTTGTTGGAGACTTGCAGTCATCTTTGCAGGCTTTACCCGTAAATTAAACAGAATGCCAGTCTATCATGTGTGGTCCATAACTTGTGCAGTAATCCTTTAAGCAATTTATCTTGAGCTTGTTTCTTGTTCACTGTTCATTTTTTACTTTGATCATGTGTTCTCCATGAAACAAGTAGATAGTTGTTGTGAGGCAGCAGGTCTTTTTTGGATAAGAAACATTTTTACAAGTGGGGGTATCACAGAGATTGCTACTTTCAGCATGTTACTTGGTAATTTTATAAAGTTGAATATAAATTATAATTAGAACTGCAGTACAAGGAGAAGTGGTTTGAGCTGAGTGCTTTGTTTTTTTTTTTATACTTGATTTTGACTGGCATTCCAGTAATGTATTTAAAAATCAATTTATTTTTTCATGCCTTACAACCTTTGTGTTTCCATCTAGATATTAAGTAAGTTGTCATGTAGCCAATGCATTGAAATATTTTTTTCTTCTCCACTTCATTTTGTCTTGATTGGACTCTCGTAATGACGGTTTGGCACCCAGGGCAGCGTATTTAATTAAAGTTCCAGTTGTTGTGGTTTTGAGCATAGCTCCACCCCTTTCTAGTTGGCCACACCTGTTCCCATTGGCCCCACCCATTCAGCTGTCTCTTGCAGCCCCCCTTTAATTTGAAGTCACCAGCCACCACTGCTTCTATGTTGCCCAACTTAAAAGCAAGAGTATGGCATCTAGGTTAAGATAGGTCATCATATGACTGAACATGGCCCTCATCAGACCCATCATAGAATATAATGCCATTTTTGGTATGTATCTGGCCAGACACAGCAACCGGAACATCCACAAAGATTCTTTCCTAAAAGAATACAGGGATTAAACTCAATGACATACATTGATCACCTCAAGGCCCGTCCCTTTACTTGGTATGGTACAGATTCTGAGAGGTGATCATTGCCTGGTATATAACCCATTCCTGGACCCCATTTTAATGAACCATTTGCACATTCACAAAACAAACATTGTCAGAACTATAAGATTAAAAGACCTAAATTTTGCTTGTGACATGAATAGGACATGCTGGATAGACAGATATGTTTCTCAAAGAATTCCCATTCTCTAGAAGTAGCTCCCCATCCAGAGTTGTTCTCTATCCCTATCTAAGTGCAACTTGGACCATCATAATCATCAGCCCCCTTTTTCCCATTTTCTCCATGGGGTCAGTGAGTCGTGTTAACTGTTGCCATCTCTCTCGATCCAATGCTACACTCTTGCCTTCTTTGACACTCATGACTGACTGTTGCTGATCTTCTTTTACACAATCCATTCACCTCTTTGCTGGATGTCCTTGTTTAATCTTACCTTCTTCTTGTCTGTTCCAAATCTTCTTCACTAGATTGTCCTCTGCTTTTTTGCATGTGTCCAAACCACTGTAATGTCTTCTCTTTGATCTTTTATGCAATTGGAGCTACTTTGGCTTCTGCTCTTATGTCCTAATTTCTTCGTCTGTCCCACAGAGTGCATCCTATCACCCTTCTCAGGCACTTAATTTCCATCACCTCTAGCTTTCTCATCTGCTCTGCCTTTACTGTCCAGGTACTATAAATTAGTACTGGTCACACCACTGTCTTGTGCACCTTATTTTTCAGCTTCTTTGACATTCTTCTGTCATTGACTACACCTAACGCTTTATGCCAGTTGGCTGCAGTCCCTCTATTTCTAGCTTTGACCTCTTCATTCAGACTGCCCTTCCCTCAACCACCCCTCCCAGATACTTGAAGTTATTTACCTGTTCCACTATCTTCCCTTCTATCTCAATTCTCAGCATCTTCTGATTTCCCAAATTTGCTACCATTACTACTTATCTGTACTTAGTTTTATCCCATGTGTCTTCAGTTTTGCTTAAGTACAACTTGGACCAATGGATGGATAATCAGAAATTCACCCCTGCTTTAACACCTATATCTCTGATGGACAGAAGCAGTCTGTAAATCACCCTCTCTATAAATTAAATTTGTGGTCACAGTAGGAGGTTGAAAGTTTGATAATCAGATTTTTAGAGCCTATCAAATATTTCATATGCAAGCTAACATTGTTTTATTGTAATATATTATATTTTTGATATGGTAGTAAGACCATAGTAATGGCACAGTTATGCTACTCCTGTTTATAATTAAAGGCAGTGATTGCATACATTTTGTTTTAAAAGCCAAGGGGAGATAGTTAAGCACACCTTGGTATGATTACAATGTCTAAAAGTATGTTTTTGCAGAGTCTGAAATTTCCTATAAATAGCAGGAACTATTAAGATGCATATGCCAGGCCCTAAAGGGGCAGGCATACTTTCTTCCTCTAAAGAAGATCTAGAGAAGAGGACCTAGGGGATAATTACAAGCCCCAAGAATATGCAATGTGGCTGAACTTTGCCAAGGTAGGCAGGAGAATTACCACATAGTGAATAAAAGTTGCTGAAAGAAAGCTCTTCTGTGTTTGTGTATAGTTACCCAAAACACAAACAAGCGAACTTCACAGACAAGACTCCTTTAATCCAAAATGGTAAGCGCTTTCACCGGCTATAATACGCCAGCTTCCTCAGACTAACACTTAAAATTGAAACACGGTTTAAATATCCAACCAGTCCTTTTAAATACATTTAAAGCAACTTAATCAATATGTTAACTGCTTAAATATTTGTGACCATGTGATCAACTTATAATAACATAAACATAAACCTACTGCTGAACCAAGACTTTGCGATCAACTATTTAAAGTGCAAACTTACAAAACCATATATTTCCAAATATTAAAATAAAATAAAAATAAAAAGAAAATATATAAAAAAGATAAAAAAGTATAAAAATATATGTTCAAAAATTCTAAACCTAAGCTGAATTAAATTTATGCATTTACATCAATCAAAGCAGGCTTAACAAAGGTAAAAAAGGTAACAGGGTGGGCTCCATCAAAATACTACACCATTGTACCTGATATGTCTTCCAAGAAGACAAAATAAAACCATTATGTGTTGAAAGCTCTAAGAATATTACTAATAACCCCAACCAAAACCTACTCAATTCAGCTAAAGGCTCTTATACCCTTTATTTGTTGGTGTTAGTGTTAATCACTTCATTATTTTCATCTATTCAGGGCTTTCTTTTTGAGAAGGCATTTTATAGATATTTGTTCATTAAGCCCAGGGCACAAATATGCTATAATATGAATCTGCCACTCCAATTCCAACTCCTCAAGCCTAAGTTGCCATGCCCCTCCCCTAATACTAGGTTCTATCTTTTGCAAGACAATAAACCTAAATGTATGCTCCGGAAATGTCATAACATGTCTTGCAAGGGCATTAGTGCTTGTTAACCTATCAATACTATATTGGTGCTCATAGAGCCTTTGTTTAAGTTTATGCTCGGTCTTACCAATATAGAATGCTTTGCAGTGGGTGCAAGTTGCACAATATACAACTCCTTGGGAGTCACAAGAAAAATGACCCCAAATTTTGTAAGTCTTGTCCCTAATGATAAAACTATTAGTAGTATTGATAAACTTACATTGAGTACATCTAGCACACTTAAAAGTACCCTGTTGACCCCGGGGCACTTTCATTATTCTCTCAACCAAGTACTTTAAATTAGGGCCCCTTCTATATGTTATAGATAAACTTGGACCTAGTTTTTTATTAACCTCATTATCCTGTTGTATAATAGTCCAATTCTTATGCATTATTTCCACAATCCTAACTGCATCCATGGAAAAGGTAGTCAAAAAGCTTACAAGCTTTTCATTTTTATTGGTTACTGAGGAACAAGTATCTGAGGATACATTCATTCGATCTACATGTACTTGCTTGTCCTGTATTAGAGGCTGAAAGTATCCTGATACTCTTTTCCTACACACTTCCTGTATAACTTGATCTATGAGGGATAAAGGGTATGCTCTCCTCAAAAACATTCGTTTGAGGAGGGCACATTCGTCCTGAAAATCTTCAAATCTGGACACCATCCTAGCTGCTCTTACTACCTGACCTTTTACAACGGCCTTCTTCTGATGAAAAGGATGGCAGCTAGTAAAATGCAAGAACGTGTTGGAATATGTTGGTTTACAATGTATTAAAGACCTAAACTGCCTTTTAACCTTGTCTTTACTTAAATGGATGTCCAGAAAATTGATTGCATTTTCTTCCACCTGATAGGTGAAATCCAGAAATGAAGTGGACGTGGACAGTTCCAAAATGAACTGTTCAATTCTGTTCCTCGGACCTTTCCACAAGAAGAACATATCATCTTGGTACCTGGTGTACCAAGTGACATGTTCTCTGAAAGTGGAACAATTAAACAGGAAAGAGGTTTCCCAATAGGCCAGTACACAATTGGCAAAACTACTCGCACATGGTGCGCCCATAGCAATACCACTTTTCTGGAGAAACAATTTGTTGGAAAAAAATATATATAATTGTTCTCCAAGACAATTTCCAGTAGTGCTTCTATTAGATTAATGTCTTGGTGTTCCATACCTTTGATGAAAAAAATTCTCTAACACATTCTATCCCTATAAGATGCGGAATAGATGTATAGAGATCTTTGATGTCAACTGTTAGGAACACATACTGCTCATTAAACTCCAGATTGTTGATGTTAGCCAAAAAATCCCAAGAATCACAACAAATTTGTGATTCCGATGTAACAAATGGTTTTAGCTTGAAGTCAACAAATTTGGCATAAGCATAAGTTATCGAACCCCTACCATCCACTATAGGTCTAAATGGTGGATTCATAACATTCTTGTGTATTTTGGGTGACCCAAACAATGCTGGAACTATGGGGGCTGGCATAGTGAGATAATGTTATGTATCCATATCAATGGTTCCCTCAAGAAAAAGGTCACTCAAAATATTTTTAATTTTGTTATAAGCTCCATTTAACTCATTCCTACTTGCACTCACATAGGCTTCACTAGCTAAATGTGTCAACATTTTGGTTTCATAATCTACTTGATCCATAAAGACTAACCCGCCCCCTTTGTCGGGTTTCATATCCCTTACATTACAAATGTTTAGCAAATTGAGAAGATCTCTCTCATTTTTATCAATGTTACTGTTTTTGTTATTATAATTAGTGGTACCATTAGTTATACAATATCTAATGTCCATTTCACAGATCTTCTCAAAAAGTGCCAACACCGGTTGAAGGGGTGGATTAAATAGACTAGAAATTCTAAGGCTTTGTGTCAACCCTGAACTTTGTCCCAGTTCACAAATTAAGTTAAGCTTTCGGACAAAGATCTTCAAATCCAGCACAGTTTTTACCATATCAGCTCTCAAGTCGGGCACAAAAGTCAAGCCTTTAGACAAAAAGTTTGCCATTTCCTCATTGACTTCCAAAGAACTGAAGTTAAAAATGTGGAAGTCACCTTCTGAGTTAGTTATTACTTTTACACCAGAGTAATCTACCTCCTCCTCCTGTTCTGACGTCTCCTCTGGGGTAATTGTTTCCTGTTCTGCTTTATTTGTAAAGGTTGTTGCTGGCCCCTGTTGGTTTTCTGAAAATCCTGTTGAGAGACTTCATCTGTTTGATTATTCGTGTGATACTGCATTCCAGAACCACTCGCGCCCATTACAGGCTGTTGGCGTCCTGAGACGTTTTGTTGGTTTTGGATGCGTTCACTACGATGAACTGTGCGCGTATGTGGCTGAATATCCTCCTCCTCATTTTCAAACGACAAGGACCCTATCTCGTTGTTAGTTTCCAAAGGAGGCTCCTGACCCCAACATCATTTTGTATTAAAGGTGGTGGGGGGTAAGCTATATCTCTACTATAAGCGTTCAAGTCTCTATTTAACTTTTTCTTTTTTGTATCAGTCATTTTAGTAATACTAGCATCAATACTTGTGAATATCCTAGAATATTCATATCTATACTGCTCAAAGTCAGGGGCATTGTTAATAGACTGTTCCAAAATCTCCAAATCAGCTTTCAAAGCCAATATTTGTCCCTGATAACACTTAATAAGTGCCTCCAAAAATTCAAGGCCTTGCCGATTGAACAAAGCTATCAGTTCCGAATGGAAAGCCGATTTGTTAATTAAACCATTCGGATAGCGCCACTGCCGCAGCCCCTTTGGCACTATACCTTTGTTGACACACTCCTGTAGATAGGAAACCTCAAGTTGCAATTTCCTGCATTTAAACAATTTGGTGTCAAAATTGTTTAAATGATTGACCAAGTCTGACCCACTTTGGTTGGGCAAATTAACATTGTCAAGGGCAGTTCTATTGTTATTAAAAAAATTGTTATTGTTCAAGTATGCACCCATTGAAGGAATAGCACTAACACCAGCATTCATCCTAGACTGTGAATTCATAGACTGAACAGTTGTGTCCGTATTATTAATATCAACAACTGTCCTTGTTTGTAAATATAACATTTCAGTACTTACAGCAGGGCTAGAGACACCCCGGTTACTGGTATCTGTTAAAGCCTTCGCTGCGTTACTTCCTGACATCATAGCTTGCACATTGAGTGGTTGCCCTGCTGGAATGGACGAATTAGGTGAACAACCATCTGTTAAACTAACCGTCCCTCCGTTGTTGACATTATTGCCGGCTTCCACTCGTTGCGTCAACACTTCCACTCGGTTCAGCAGTTGGTTAACCAAAATGGTTAACTGGCCCACAGTATTCACCTCTGAGGCTCCTCCCAAGGATCTACCTGGTAGTAAAGGAACTTCATCCTCTTGGGAAAACAATGGTTGGGAGTCAGTGACTGAGCCGCTCACCATCAAAACACTTCTCAACAAAGGATAATAACTAAAAACTCGTAAACCAAAACACAAACAAGCGAACTTCACAGACAAGACTCCTTTAATCCAAAATGGTAAGCGCTTTCACCAGCTATAATACGCCAGCTTCCTCAGACCAACACTTAAAATTGAAACACGGTTTAAATATCCAACCAGTCCTTTTAAATACATTTAAAGCAACTTAATCAATATGTTAATTGCTTAAATACTTGTGACCATGTGATCGACTTATAATAACATAAACATAAACCTACTGCTGAACCAAGACTTTGCGATCAACTATTTAAAGTGCAAACTTACAAAACCATATATTTCCAAATATTAAAATAAAATAAAAATAAAAATAAAATATATAAAAAAGATAAAAAAGTATAAAAAGATATGTTCAAAAATTCTAAACCTAAGCTGAATTAAATTTATGCATTTACATCAATCAAAGCAGGCTTAACAAAGGTAAAAAAGGTAACAAGGTGGGCTCCATCAAAATACTACACCACTGTACCTGATATGTCTTCCAAGAAGACAAAATAAAACCATTATGTGTTGAAAGCTCTAAGAATATTACTACTAACCCCAACCAAAACCTACTCAATTCAGCTAAAGGCTCTTATACCCTTTATTTGTTGGTGTTAGTGTTAATCACTTCATTATGTTCATCTATTCAGGGCTTTCTTTTTGAGAAGGCATTTTATAGATATTTGTTCATTAAGCCCAGGGCACAAATATGCTATAGTACAAATCTGCCACTCCAATTCTGCCTCCTCAAGCCCAAGTTGCCATGCCCCTCCCCTAATACTAGGTTCTATCTTTTGCAAGACAATAAACCTACATTTATGCTCTGGAAATGTCATAACATGTCTTGCAAGGGCATTAGTGCTTGTTAACCTATCAATACTATATTGGTGCTCATAGACCCTTTGTTTAAGTTTACGCTTGTGTATAGTTACCTAATGACTGTTTTCTGTGCTTTGCCTGCTTAGAGAATGTAGATATTCCACTTGATAGCAAATTTTTAAGCCTGTTATTTATACTAAAAGGTATTAAAACTCATGCGCTACATGACGATGACATCGAGAGGAGCATAAGTTGGAACTAGGGCTTACCAGATCTGAAAATGAATAATGAAATGTTTTCTCCTTCTGCGTTTTATTTATTTATTTATTTATTTATTTACATTTGTTTACTGAGAAATTCCAACTGGACACAGGTCCTTTTTCAGCGGAAGCCTGGGGAGAAAAGTTCCACAGAAAGACATGGTAGATAGTAAACAATAACAATCAAGGAATGTGCCATTTGTCACTGGCAATTGCTTGGTGATCTACTGACCCTTTTCACAACTGAGATGCTGATGAGTCTTTACTGAATGATGAAATGTTTTCTCTCCCGTGTTTTATTTATTTATTACTGTTTGCTTACTGGCGATCGCTTGCTGGTCTACTGACCATTTTCATTACTATGTTACTGATGAATCTTTACAAAACTATGTCCTGAAAGGTAATTTTCTGCAGGGCAACTGAATAAACACAAGTGCTATACCCCTACACCAGGAACTGATTTGTGATGTTAAGTATTGTTCAAAATATCATTTGTATAAATACACTAAATTGTAATAAATTCTATACAGGATGGGAAGTGGGATGGATAGACAATAGCCGTTGAGGACCTTTTTGCTGAGAGATTTCATCTCTAACAATTGTTAATATGTTATTGACTTCAAGGTTCTGTTCCACAGTTTGGATTCACATCATGTAAAATATAACACAGCCTGAATAATTTATATTCTGAAATGCAATATTTTAATCTTTATTAATAAACAGTATTCTCCGAATATTACATGATGCCTTATAAAAAGAGGTCTCTGCAGCATATATAAAGTGCCTCTTTTCTACTCATATTTTACTGTAAATAGCACGGTCTTGATTTCACTGTTTCACTCAAGCCTAAATGTAGTCAGTACCAAAGCAAGTTATTTTCTCTGCTGAGCTAAACCTCTTTCCTATGGTAATCCAGTCTATGCATTCTGTAATTTTCACTTTCAGTTACATTCTATAAATATCCTAACATCTAAAGTGTCTTAAAACCTCTATTTAACTGCACATTAGTGTTCCTGGACATGTTTTTCAGAGCTGACCAGTAGCATTGTGTTGGCATCCTCCTCCATAAAGATAACACAATAGAAACCAACAAAAACGACACATACTCACAACATACCCCTGGAACAATCTAAATCAACAAAGTGGGGCCTTGAAAAGAGTCACTAAATAAGGCTGCACTCTAATTACCTTTAAAACTA